>NC_087165.1:3493511-3613511 GCF_035594125.1 Scylla paramamosain
CATGGAAACTGTTGAAAGAAAACTGATGAGTGATGTGGATGTTTTAAATACTGGTGATGGAAATTACAACCTCTGGATGAGAAACAAAAAAGATGTAAGCAGGATGGAGGTGTGATGCTCTTGGTTAGAAAAGAATTGAGGCAGAAGTACTGAAAGTAAGCTTAAAAAGAAATATGGAAAGATGCCAAAATACTGTAGTGACCTATGTTCCCTCTTATTCCAATTCATGGGGTAAGGAAGAATACAAGAGAATGCTGGAAGACACAAGGGCATGTTTATCTAAGTTGCTGGAGGAAAATGAGCATGTACTAGTGATGGGAGACTTTAACTGTAAAGAGGTATCTTGGGAAAGTTGGACCACAGAAGGTAGTGAGTCATCAGGGGGGAGTAAATTGGTGGATTTGGCTGCTGAGAATATTCTTACGCAGTGGGTTGAAAAAGACATAAGATTCAGAGGTCAAAGGAAATGATATACTGTCAAGGCTGTATCTAATTTTTACAAAAGAACAAGCCATAACAGAGGATTTAAAACAAAAATCCAATAGGTAAAAGTGACCATGCATTGATTCATTTCTTAGTAATGGATAAAAACATCAGTACAAGAAAAGAACACCACAGGAGAGAATGGTTCAACTACAGTAAGACAAATTTTGGACAGCTTAGGAAGTATTTCAATAAAGTAGATTGGAACAAAGTATTTGAAATGGGTGACATAGAGGAAAAGAGGACCACCTTCTTGGACATTTATAATAAAGGAGTGGAGAAATGGGTACCTAAGAAATCAAAAGAAAACCTATTTAGTAAGGATTGGTATAACAAGAGATGTGCTATAGCTAGACTGGAGAGAGAAAAAGTGGAAGAAAAATAAGAGACGACTTGTGGGCTAATTGTATAAGAAAGAAGGATGAATGTCAAAATACATAGAAATGAGCAGAAGAATTATGAAAAGAATGTTGTGGATAAATGTAAAGACCAACCAAAATTGTTTTATAGATTTATCAATGAAAAACTGAAGAGTAAAGAAGACATTAGCAGAGTATAAGTCGGAGAAGAAATGGTCAAAGACCCAAAAAAGATGGCTGAAGTGTTCAACAGATACTTCTGCTCAATGTTTACTAAGGAAAATTATTTTAGGGAAGAAGGGATTGGAATGGAAAATAGAATTGGTCTAAGAGAGGTAGTAACATCAAAAGAAGTAAAGAATATGTTGAAAGAACTGGATGTAAGGAAAGCAATGGGACTTAATGCTGTGTCAGACTGGATTCTAAAGGAGTGCAGCCAACAACTAGCCAAAGTGATACACAATATAATCAGTACCACCCTGCTGGAAGGAAGAGTACCTAAAGACTGGAAACAGGTGGATATTATTCCAGTTCACAAGGCCGGAAGTAAAGAAGACCCACTAAGCTATAGAAAAGTATCTCTGACAAGAGTGGTACCAAAGATTTCCAAAAAGATCATCAAGAACAGATGGATGAAAGACCTGGAAAACAACAATGTGACAACAGAGAGAGAATTTGGATTCAGAGAAGGAAGATCTTGTGTAACAAATTTGATAAGCTTCTACTCAAGAGTAATGGACATAGTGTAAGAGAGAGAGATGGATAGGTTGACTGCACATACTTAGACCTGAAAAAAGCATTTGATTTACAGAGAGATACATAGATACATAGATACAGAGAGCTAATATGAAAAGTGAAAAATATAGGAAGATTGGGAGGATTATTATTAAAATGGATGACCAATTTCTTGACGGACAGAAAAATGAGGACAATAATCAGAGGCAATAAGTCAAAATGGAGACCAGTAATAAGTGGAGTTCTGCAAGGATCAGTACTAGCACCAGTTATGTTTGCAATATACATAACTGACATGACAGAAGGAATGACAAGCTCTCTTTGCTAGTGATCATGAGAAAAGTAACAAATGAAGAAAACTGTGAGGCTCTGAATCAAGACCTAATTAAGATAAATGAATGATCATTGAGGTGTAACATGGAGTTTAATGCCAAGAAATGTAGTGTGGTGAAGTTTGTAAAAAGTGTGAGAACAGAAGGCACCTACTATTTAGAAAATGAGAAAATTACCATAAGATCAGATGAAAAGGTCTGGGAGTAACTATTTCTAATGAACTGTCACTTGTGAAGCATGTAAACAAAATCACTGGAGAAACATATAATCTGAAGAGAAATATCGAGATGGCATTCACCAACACTGATGAAGAAATTATAAAAAAAAACTGATAACAACAATTCCAAGTCCAAGACTGGAGTACAAAACATTAGTGTGGTCATCAAGTTTGAAGGATATCAGAAAGCTAGAAAGAATTCAGAGCTGCAACTAAATTCCCTACAAGCCTAAGAGGATATAGTTATGAAGAGACTGGGCTTGACAACACTGGAAAAAAAGGAGGGAAAGAGGTGATTTGATAGCACTATACAGAATATTGGAAGGGATGGAGAAGTTGGATAGGGATGATCTTGTGATACCAGATATGAATGGTACCAGAGGACATGGAAGGAAATTGATAAGGAGTGTTTCAAGAAGAGACATCAAGAAACAAAGTTTTTCCCACTGGAGCATACCAGTGTGGAATGAACACTGATGAGACTGTGTGTGACAAGACAGTCCATAAATTTAAAGAATATTTGGATAAAAGTCGATATGGAGACGGGACAGCACAAGCCTAGTCCTAATCCTGTTGTTCTGTACTTCACAACTAGGTAAATACACACACACACACACACACACACACACACACACACACACACACACACACACACCATAATTTTTTTTTCAATAAATTTATAATGAAAAATAATATTTTTTTTCAAAAATACAGTCTTGTAAAATAGGGGTGTATCTTATGCAGAGGTGCATCTAATAAAGCGACAAATACAGTACTTAGCTAGAGTCTGGGTGGAATGTCAGCCAGGATGGTAGAGAGTCAAGAAGGAACTTGTTAGCTGGTTGCTGGCTGAAGTCTCACTTGAATGAAAGAGTGGGTATGCTATCTGGCCGGTGTATGGTAGCTGAATAACTGCCAGAATGTGAAGCAAAGTGAGAATGGTTTTGTTCTGGAAGTCTGGATGTGCTAGAACTGAATCCTCATTGGTTCATCAACTCAATACAGCGGATTGTTATATTTTAATTGAACTAATTCCCATCACCATTAATTTTGTTGTTAGAACAATAGTTCTGACAGTTGTGTTTAGTTGATAAATGGAGGAAAAGAGTTTTTGAGACACTGTAAAGCACTGAGTTTGTTCTGTCACAATAAAAAAATTATAAGGATCATAAATCAGTCATTTTGTGGCTTCCTGCATAAAGTTTTCAATTTCTGAAGAGTTGGATGTCTTGAGAGACACAGACCTAGATGAAAAAGTGATCATCCACTACAGCAACAATAGAATAGTCAGTGAGGAAACTTGAGATGAAGTTACAGTGAATGACAGAAACCATACAAGGGTAGTTTGGAAATTAAAACTTTGTACTAGAATCCATCAAATGTTTTTGATATGTCTAAGGCAACAGTGAAAGTTTTACCAAAATTCCTAAAAGAGGATGACAAAGATTCAATAAAGAAAACAATCAGATGATCACTAGTAGAATGGTCACAATGGAACTCATAGTGGCAATCAGATAGAGTTCTAAAATGACAAAGATAGTTTAAATAATTTTAGAAACAGAAAACAATAAATATATACCTTAAAAGTTAAAACAGTCACTCTTTTTAGAAACAAGCTGAATTCAGGTAAACTTTTAGTGGGAGAGGTGGATGTTGATAAACAGTTGGATGAGTTTGACCAGGTAAAGTGCAAGCAGGAAAGCACAATTACAGTGAACAATAGGAGTCATCCCATCAGGTCCATAAGCATTCTGAGGGTTAAAGCCATTGAGAGAATAAAACACATCATTAGGAAGAATCTTAATAAAAGCCATGAAATAGTCAGAGGGTGAAGGAGAGGGAGGAACAAGTCCTGAACCATCCAGAGTTGAATTTTTAGCAAATGTCTGAGCAGAGTTTGGCTTTAAAAATAGATAAGATGGCAGTGATACCATCAGGCTGAAATTGAGGAGAAAGAGATGAAGATATTTTTTGGCTAGATGCCAGAAGTCACAGGAGAAATTAAATCTGAAAAGATTTTGGCATTTCCTATTGCAGAAAGAATTTTTGTTTTTTTGAAGTCTCAACATAATTTTTCACAAAAGTGCAAAATGCATGAGTTTCAGGAAATGGAAGACTCAGGTACAGTTTATGAGCACCTACTAATAATGATAAGAAATCCTGAAACAAAACAGTTCTCCTTAAAAATGCTACTCATCTGATAAGTATGTATAAACAGAACATTTCTCACCTTCAGACTGGGCAGAGTGATGCCCTTGAGATGGGAGAGTCGAACCAGTACACACAAGCCAGAGGAGGTGGCCATCTGCAACAGGGCCACTGGTCTCCTTGAACCCTTCACATGCACCCATTCACAATCTAGTCCTATTGCACCATCCTTTATTGCCTCCCTGCAAAATGATAATGCATTATAATTTTGAGTAACAAACAGAAGCTTTCGCATTATTAACTATGTCTATAATATAAGACAAGCCATAAGAGTCAGACATTATACGGAGAAAAAAGATTGATAACAGCCCTATTTTTCCAAGGAGAATAGGGCCACCTATCCCAGATGTCATGAGGTGCACTTTGTTCATGAATAGATGGATATATTGTTTATTGATCACAAGTACAATGTAAATACTGATAAAACAGCAAATACAAAGATGTACAGTAAAAAACTCATTTGTAACTGTAGTCCATTGAAAAACACAGAATACTGGAACTGGTAAATAAAACATGTCACACCAATTGTAATTAATGAGAGTAGTTTTAACAAAGAAGTTGAACTAGAATTAACAATAACACAGTAAAAGTATACAACTGTGCATTACTAAAAAAAAAATATATATATATATATATATATATATATATATATATATATATATATATATATATATATATATATATATATATATATATATATATATATATATATATATATATATATATATATATAATTGTTATGAGTAGCAAACAAGAAACAAGAACAAACATGCAGATGAGAAGAGAGAGAGAGAGAGAGAGAGAGAGAGAGAGAGAGAGAGAGAGAGAGAGAGAGAGAGAGAGAGAGAGAGAGAGAGAGAGAGAGAGAGAGAGAGAGAGAGAGAGAGTGCCTGAAGCATGGTAGTTTATGCCCATCCCTACTTCATTTTGTGTTAGAATTATAGTCAAACCTCAATTTTCATGTGCTCTAGTTTTCGCACGATTTGGTTTTCGACTACTTTTTTGTCCAAATTTTGTCCCAGCTTTCATACATCCACTCAATTTTCGTACAGTTGAAAATGGTCTGTGCCAAACTCATCCACCTGCTTGCATGACTTGGCCACTCGTTTCCCAAAATTAAGCACCCATGCATTGTGGCTCAGTCTGCCTTTGTTCCTCGTTGACTGAGCATTACCCCACATGTCTATCTGAAACATTTTATAATAATCCATTGTTTTTTTGTGCTTGTTTATTGAGTGTGACTGCTAAATAAGCCACTATGGGGCCAAAGAAAATTCTGAGTGCCAGCCCTTTGATGAAGAAGGCAAGAAACATGACAGAATTCAAGAAAAAACTTGTAGCAAGGTATGAAAGTGGCGTACACATGGCCAATCTCGCCAGGATATGTGGAAAGTTCCCATCAACAATCAGTTCTGTCCTGGCAAAGAAAAAAGAAATCAAGGAAGCTGATGTTGCAAAAGGGGTAAATATGCTAATGAAACAGATCACAAATTATCGAAGATGTTGAGAGGTTGTTGGTGCAGATTAATGAAAACAGTTAAAGTGTTATTTTTTTATATTTTTGGGTGCCTGGAATGTATTAATTGGATTTACATTATTTCTTATGTGTGAGAGATTCAGGGAAACACCAGCAGTCCTTGATTGAGTATATTGAGGAACAGTACATCCTACTCGTGTGATAGCTAGACGGCAACTGCCCCAACCAAGTCACTCAGTAGCCCGCGCGGGCACCGGGAGCTAAGCGGTGTTGCAATGCATAGTTGCCACATATAGTACTAATTTATCTAACATCTCCCCCGCAAGTGAATGTTACAGGCACGTAACATGAAACTAACTGCATAAACGAAAACATGGCATGGAGATATAAGAAAATAAAATCAACTCGTACATTCACTAATCCAAATAATACTGTTTTCCATTAACATACTACAGTCATGTAAGTGCGTGCGTGTGTGTGCAAGTTACACTGACGTGTATGCTAGGGTGTGGGTCTGTGCGTATAGAAGTGTATCACTGATGTGCTTGTATATGTGTGTGTGTGTGTGTGTGTGTGTGTGTGTGTGTGTGTGTGTGTGTGTGTGTGTGTGTGTGTGTGTGTGTGTGTGTGTGTGTGTGTGTGCATTATTGGACATAGTCTGTCATCCAGGCAGGTTGCTTGCGCTGTCGCGCAGGTCTCGCCAGAGGTGGTGTGGTGGTGTCCGCTCCTGTACTCGGCGTGGACGTCGTGCTGACTTTGAGGTGCCGGCGGTTGCGTATCGACACCCTGCCACTGCCTGACAGCCTGATAGCGTACTTCCTGTAAGGCCTGGCTTCCAAGACTGTACCAGACCTGTTCCACATCCCCGTTGCTGGGTCCTGCACAAGCACCGCGTCGCCTGCCTGAAGTGTCGGTAACTGCCTCTGTGTTTCACCATGGGCTGCTGGGAGGAGGGCTTGTGACTGGGCCATGTATACTTTGCAGTCTCTGAGGGTGCGTCGCCAATGCTGTCCCACCTTGTAATGTTGGCGGGCAACAGGAATACCATCACGCAACTGTCGACCAGTAGCTAGTTGTGCAGGGGATTTATCAACGCCCCGCAGTGGTGTGTTGAGGTACTGTAGCATTGTTTGTGCCGCCCTGTCACAGTCTAAGCTGCCTCCTGCGCCCGTGTTACCCCTGAGTGCACGTTTCGCCACCTTCACTGCTGCCTCGGCCCTGCCGTTAGACTGAGGGTACTGGGCGGACGATACTCTTGCTGCTACGCCCCAATCACGCAGGAATTCTGTAACTTCATCGCTAGTGAAGTTTGTGCCTCCATTTGTGGATAAGGTCTCTGGGGCTCCCCATCTCCTGAATAGCCTGCGTAAGTGGGTGATGACCTTGCTGGATGAGGCGTCGTTAGGGAAGTGGAACACCTCTAACCAGCCAGTTAATCGGTCAGCATACGCCATGTATGTGTGACCATCGAGCTGGAAAAAATCCGCTACCACAGCTTGGAACGGGTATTCTGGGGGAGGTGTGAGGACCATTGACTCCGGGGGTAGGGAAGGAGAGTGAAGCTCGCAGTCAGGACAACTTGCCCGGTGAGATTGTAGGTCACCTTCCATGCCTGGCCAGTACACAGACTGTCTGGCCCGCCTCAACATTGAGTCTAGTCCTTGGTGCCCGGCATGTAGGTGTGCAGCTACCTTGTATCGCAGGGGCTCCGGCACGACCAAACGAACACTACCCTGCTCGAAGGAGTATGTGATTATGTCCTCTGTTACTGCTAGACGGTCTCGCACCTTGAAGTATGGACGCATGTGAGGGGCCTCCTGCGTCTTGTGTGTGCACCAGTCGTTGGCCTGTACCTTTACTAGCAGCCTCTGGTACACAGGGTCGTCTTCAGCTGCTTCTCTCACATCGTTCAAATCGAGCGTGATGCAGTCGCCGCGGCTCAAAGCAGCGAGCGTGGCGGCGCACACAGCCGCCATCACTTCCTCTTCGTCCTCCCCGTCATCCCCATCAGGCCGTGTTTTTAGGCTCGGAAAGCGGGAAAGTGCATCCGCCGCCGAGTTCGACTTGCCAGGCAGATACTTGATTGTGAAGTGAAACTGAAGAGTTTTTTCTTTGAGGCGGAAGAGGCACGGGTTGGTGACGTCCCCCAACGCCCTGTCCTTGAAGAGGCCAACCAGCGGCCGGTGGTCGGTCACGATGACGAGGTTCGGGCAACCAAGGAGGAACAGTCTGGCCTTGCGGAGGCACCACACCACCGCGAGCGCCTCGCCCTCTACCGCTGCATATGCTGCCTTGGCCGTGGTGAGGTGACGGCTGCCGCACAGCGTTAGTTTCCACCCACCTTTACAACAGAATGGGGTCTCTGTAGATGTACAACTACAGTGCTGCTGCAACACTACAAAACCAATACCGTCTCTACTCCAGTCTGTAACTGCTGCCGTTGGGCGTGACTTGTCGTAGTACACGAGTCCCTCTCTAGCGAGCCTGCAAATCACTTCCTGCGCCTCATTGAATTTACCTTGTAGCTGACTATCCCAGTATACTGTTTTGGCGGCAGGTTTCTTCAGTAACTCTCTGAAGGGCTCCATCAGGGATGCGGTGGCCAAGAAGGGGGCAAGCTGATTGACCAGTCCAAACCACGACCTGACGTCCTTAATCGTGGGTTTATCCGGCATCGCAAAAGCTTTGATGGCAGACAGGCGGTCTTCCGTAGGCTTGTAGCTATGCCAATCTAGGCGGAAGCCTACAAAGTCGACCTCCCTCCTACAGAAGGCAAACTTTTCTGGCTTCAGTGTGATACCAGCGCGAGAACAGGTCTCCAGGAAGTCATACGCATGCCAGAATGCTTCCTCGACACTCACTGTGTATAAGAGTGTGTCGTCCACACACTTGAACTTCCGTGGGATGTCCCTTATGGCCTCATCGAACCGCCTTGTGTATGCGTCCGACGCCGAGCAGTGTCCCATTGGGGTCCTCCGGTAGCGGTAACGGCCCCAGGGGGTGATGAATGTTGTCAGCCTTCTGCTCTCTTCATCGAGCTCCACTTGATGGAACCCCCAGAAGGCGTCGGCGACGGTTTTGTAGGTGTGTGGCGGTACCGACGACACCATGTCAAAGGGGACGGGTGTGTGGTGTGTCTCCCTCTGGCACGAAGCATTCAGGCGCTGAAAATCCACTGTGCGTCGTGGCTGCCCGTTTTTCTTACCCACCACCACCATCCTGGCGCACCACTCTGTTGCCTCCCCCGTGGGCACTGGCTCCACGACGCCTCGCCTCACATCCTCGAGGAGTTGTGCTTGAACCTCTGCCTCCCAGTGCTTGGGTACTGAGGCAGGGACGTGGCAAGCGTATGGGTGCGCGTCATGTCTCAGGTGTATGTGGTGCGGTGGGCCGGACATTACAGGTAGGGGGGATCTTGATGTGTTGAACGTAAAGGCTGAGAAGTGTCTGAGGAGCCATGCTTCTAGCCTGTCCATATTTTCCTCTAGGGGAGGAATTGGTATGGAGCCTGGTCTTGTAGGGGTGAGATCCTCTGACGGCGGTCGTGGCTCCTGCGTTGGCGTGGCAGTGCAGGACGCTGCTGCAGGGGCGTGGGTGTGGTGTGAGAGCGGGAAGCCCTGCAGAAGGAGACCGAGGCCCTTGCACGCAGCAAAAGAGAGGTAAGTGGTCTTTGCTGAGCACACGAAGTATACAGGCTGCGCTGTTGACTCACCATTTACAGAGAACGTGCATTCCACGCTCCCCATACACTTAAGATGCTTGTTAGCGACGTCCCTCAGCCCGCTGACGGGCCGCAACTCTTGACGTGGCACCTTGAGGGCGTTGAGCAGTCCGAGTCCAGCCACGCACACCATGGCGCCAGTATCAGCGACTGCCTCCACTTCCACAGTCTGTGCGCCCGTGCGACAGGCCACTGTGACACGTAACATGGGATGGCGGGAAAGTCCTGCCGCTGCCGACACCACTGCCCCCGACACAGTGGCGGTGGGTTTACTCCTACAACACTTAAGGAAGTGACCCACCTTAGAACAGCCAAGGCACGTCGCCGTGCGTGCTGGACACTTGGACCTTTAGGCACATGACTCCTGCCACAGTTGCCGCAAGTGGGGTGCGTGGGGGCGGTTTTTGCGGGTCTTGTGGTCGTGCGCGCCACCGCCACCTCGTCATGTACCTCCTCCTCCTCCTCACTCGCTATGAACACAGCCTCACCTGACGCGGACGCTGCGACTGTTGCGTGCCCCCGGGCGGCAGCGTCTCTCACAGCCGCTTCAAACGACACACATTTACCTCTCAGCTCCTCCACACTTGAGATATTAACACAGCTTTGAAACACTTCTCGCTTAAGCACTGGGTTATACAAGCCTACCATGAGCTTGCGTAGGAGCACGTATTCCGAGAGGTCGTGATCACATTTCGGGCACTTGAACTCACACTCAATGACCTCGGAGGCACAGCGTTAGAAGAACCTTTTCATGGGTTCTGCAGCCGCCTGCTTGCTAGCGAAAAACTCCTCCCAGGTGACGGCCTGGTTAGCGGCCTGGAGCACTATTCCTGCGATGGCGTCTAACGCTTCCTTGGGTGTCAGCTGGTCCCACTCATTACCTGGATACCTGGCGTCGATAGCGCGTTGCAGTGCTGGCACACAGTTGAGGCGTATCTGCAGCGTGGCCACCCCGTCGGGCCAGCCATTGAGTAGTATCCAGGACTCCATGGACCTTCTCCATGTACGAAAAGCCGCAGCCGGCATCTCACCCTCACATTTCTCTGGTGCGACTGAAGCCGGTGGGAAAGGTGTTCTTGTGTTTGCTGGCTGACGCCCATTGTTGGCCAGACTGGCCATGCCGGTCACGATGTCTTGCAGGAAGCTTTGTGCTGCCTGGGTATGGCGGGCGGCTGGGTGACGGCCACTGCGTGGTGTACTGAACCTGGGTCTGGCTGCCATCTCGCTGCTGCAGGGCGTGCAGGCCGTCTGAGGTTGTCAGGATGCTGAGGACTGCGGATCCTACTCACTGCGCCATGTGAGAGGTTCAGGGAAACACCAGCAGTCCTTGATTGAGTATATTGAGGAACAGTACATCATACTCATGTGATAGCTAGACGGCAACTGCCCCAACCAAGTCACTCAGTAGCCCGCGCGGGCACCGGGAGCTAAGCGGTGTTGCAATGCATAGTTGCCACATATAGTACTAATTTATCTAACATTATGGGAAACATTGCTTCAGTTTTCATACATGCAGTTTTCACCAGACTTTTTTGAACTGAATAATCAGTTACTTACCTACCATCATTCCCCTCAAGAGTTTGCCCACCTCCTTTTGGCCCCAAGACTTGTGATTAACACATGATGTAACAGAAGAGTTGCCCCTTCCCCCAAAATTGTTACATTCAGTGCAGCTCCTCTGACAAGCCTACAGTGATTTTTTGTAAAATAATGAACCATACAAGGGTGGTCTAGTTAGCTACACTGAGTGAGCAGCCAGCCTCCCTCACCCCCTATCTCTCTCCAGTTCCACCCCCCCTCTCTTTTTTTTATGTGACTTCCCTGCCTTGCAGTAAAAAATGCGGGCAAGCATGTGTTTCATTGCACTCTACTTCATTTGGGTCACAGGTACCATGGAGGAAGGACACATTCCTGGAGGGAGTAACAGAGAGCCAGCATGGAGGGTTGGGGGATATATTTTAGAGGGCATTTATTAGTATTTATCACCAGAGAGTTAGTAACAGTAGCCCCTCCTGTATTAGGTAGGATCAGCTCCCTTTGAGAGACTGACCGAATGCTGCGCTAGATAACTGTAGTGAACCACATGGTCTTACCATCTCCATCACTGTGTCCTGATTGTTCGTGTCTTATTGGGAGTCTGGGAGTGGTTCTCCATCTCAAGGCCTGCCAGTTGTTGGATATTTGTGTCATTAGTATTTTTGTGCTGTTAAATAAGACTGGCATTCAAAGCTCACTGCTGGGAGCTCTGAAGCTAGAAGACTTCATAATTCTGCACATGTGTAGCTGTCTATAGATATCCAAGAGACGACATATAGATTGTACGTATAATATTCTGTTAAGCATGGGTCTGGCCTGTTACATGGGAGATTGTCCACAGAATATTATAAGCCTCATTTCTATGTGTGTCCTTTGTCCTGTGCTCTGCCCTCCCCCCCTCCGCTACAATGTGGTTTGTGACTTTTCTCAGCAAAGTAGGGTTTGTTTGGCATTTGTTTTACTCCCTTCCTGGTGATCTCAGAGATTTGATACTGTGGGGAACCAAGTGTCTGGATTTGTCATGTTTATGCCCACACTTGGTTAAAAGGAGATAGTCTAGGGAAAGCTGACCCAAGTGAAGTGGCAGCTGTGAAGGGGACTGAATCCTGGGTCATAACAGAATTAGCAACCTTGCCAGGATTGCTAGAAGTTTCGTAGCCATGTGGAGGGAAACAGTTGCATGTCGTTTGTTTGTCTGTCCATTGTGTGCCTGTACTCTACCTACGCCATGGAAAGAAAGGCTGGTAGCAAGGGTAATTTGCCACCAGAGTCCCATGTCTCAGCTAGAAGTGGCAGAATAGATCTGGCCCAGTTTGGTGTGTGGACACCCGGTCCCGTAAATAGTGTACCAGGCCATGACAGTCCTACCCACAACATTGCTGGATTTTCCCAGACTGAAGGGATGTCTGAGGAGATGAGAATTAGGCTGGAGATGAGGAGAATGGAACTGGAAGCTGGGAAAAGAAGATAGAAAGTAGCAAAGGCTAGGGAAACCAGGAGGCTTGAGGCCAAAAGGGAGGCCAAGAGGCTTGAGGCAGAGAAGAGGCAAGAATGTATGAGAGAGAGAGAGATGAAGTTTGAGGCAGAGAGAGAAGAGGCTGAGAGGAATAGAATATTTGAGTTGGAGAAGATTCAAATAGAGGTTAACTCTTTTCATGGTATGCAGAGAGATGAAGGAGTGAGAGAAGTTTGAAGATGATACCTGAGTTTCATGAAAAGAAGGTGACAGAATGGTTCAGGAGATTTGAGAGGAAGGCAGCTGAACCTGATTGGCCTCAGGAGAGATGGACTGGTCTTGTTGCTAATATGTCAAAAGGCAAGGCACACAAATGATAGAATGTCAGTAGAGGATTTAGATGATTATGAGGAATTTAAGGCTGACATTCTGAGAATCTATGAGCTGTGGCCAGAAGCCTACAGACAACAATTTAGAGGGGTTAAGAGAAAGCCTAGTGACTCATATCTTGTGTTGTTACCCTGAGGTATTTCAAAATAGATAGCCAGTGAGCATGTCATCTCCTTCCATAAATTAAAGGAGCTCATTGTGATAGAGCAATTTATTAATGTGGCCAAGGAGATTGTACCACTGCTCCAAGAGAAAAAGTTTAAAACCTTGAAAGAGGTGGTTACATGGGTTGATGACCACATGTTGATTCACCAACCAGTGTCTTGTTGGTTAAGTGGGACATCTGATGGGATCAGTGACAACTTGTCTAGTGGCACAGCAGGTACAGGTTGTCAGGAAGAACACATTATAGTAGTGGTGTTGGTAACAAGTCAGGACAAGTAAGTAAGTCCTGTTGGTAATAAGTTTCCACCAAGCCCTCAATAGAGACAAACTGGGAGTATGCTGCACAGCACTCCCAGATACAGTATGCACCATTACTGTAAATTTTTTTATTTTATTTATTTTTTTAAGTAGGAGGGACACCAGCCAAGGGCAACAAAAAACAAATAAAAAAAAAAAAGCCCACTGAGACGCTGGTCCCCAAATAGGGCACCTTGAATTTAACTGTCCTAAGTTAGTGACAACCACAGTTCTATAGTCCCCCCAGAAGCTGATGGCTTTGTCTCACAGGGCTGAGACCAGGAAAGTGATGAGGTCTGACCCATGTTTGGTTGTGAGTTGTGAGGGTATAAAGTCAGCAAATGCTGCCCCCTCATCTGCTACTGATACCTCACCATCCACTGTGAGATCTGGTTTAGATTGGTGCCTCCCCTTTTTTGTGTCAAGGCATTGTTGAAATAGCTAGGGTTAAATACCCCATCACTGTTTTAAGAGACACAGCAGCACAGCAGCTGCTGTGCAGGAATGTTACTGGGAGGCGAGTGGCCTCAGACAAACCTGTGTGGTGCTGGGGAATTGATGCTGTAGAGATCCTCGCCACAGTGGAGATGAGGCTCATGTACCCGCTAGTGACCACAGAGGCACAGGTGACATTAGTGGAAGACCTGCCAGTGTCTGGTGTTGATTTCCTTCAAGGGAATGACCTGGCTGGTGGAAGAGTCTGGGTGAATTCTCCGTCTACAGACTGGGTCTCAAACAAAGGAGGCAGTGGAGAAATCAGACTCAGGCAATGTTGTTACTCACACTAAGGCAAGGTGGGAGCCCTGGCATTGGGTGCCTGTGGTCTCTGTAACTACTGGAGTTGATTGCAAGAAGGCAGGGCCACACTGAAGGAATGCAGAGTGGATGTGGATACTGTAGTGAGGGCAGAGTGCCCAGAGGCCTGTCCTACTGCTGGTGAGGGTTTGGCAAGTCAGAGTTGAGCTTATCCTTTGGTCATAGTGCTGGGGCTGACTGCAACAGAGCAGAGCTACCACAGGAAGCACATGACTTGTTTGGGATGTTGCTGAAGGTGAGGCTGGAGAGATGGGTTTTAGATTGTTTGCTGGCTTGCCACACCCTATGGAGCACCCCAGATGTGGCATTCAAACTGAGTTGTCACCTGGTTTGGAGGCTGTGGGCACTGGTACTCAGTCCAAGTCCCAGCTTGGTGTGTCTGGTGTGTTAGGAATCACTGCCAAGGGAGGGGAGACTCCTAACTCTGCTAAGAAGATGGGAATCTCCTTCCCTGTGGAATGTACTGGAACCAGGGAGCAGACTGCTCCTCTGCTGGGACCAGACAATGTCGGTGTTGGTTCACATAGTGAGCCAACCCTTTCGATTGTTGCTACTACAGCTGCCAGTGTGCCCAACAAGGGTTCTGCCCCTCAGGGATATGTTGCCCCACTTCTTGCCAAGGTAGGAGAGGGCAGCAAGGAAGTAAAAGGTCGGACAGTGTTAGTAGAGAACAATAATACAGTGGAACCTCAGTTACTGAATGTCTTCCTTTCCAAACAACTCAGACTTTGAACAAAATTTTTAACTCTTTATTGCTTCAGTTGCTGTACCATAATTAAATTTTTTAACAAAATTACTTGATTTCAAATGCTACAAGACATAACAAAAGCTGCCATTTATTATTGATTTATAGTTTCTATAAATATTTCCTTTGTTTTTATATATTTGGAGGAGAGAGACAGAGGGTAAGACAGTAATTCAATCTTTGAAATAAGTTAAATGATGAAGCTGAAGAACCATGATGTAAACAAACAAGGTTCAGCACTCAGGAGTAATCCCAAGCTTCCTATGGCTCTCTCTACGACCCACAATACCATCACTACTGCACAACTGCATTTTCCCAGTAACTTTCCCCAGTAGCAAGATGCCTAAGTATTATGATCACCTTCATTTTGGCAGTGAGTGGGTTGCTCCTCTCTGTATCACTCTGTAAGGCTTCCCTAGCATGATCAGTAACAAAGAGAATGCCTGCATGGTCTAAACAATATCTTTTGAAGAGTTCTGTGTCATTAATATCACTCAATACATCCTTTCTGGATAAAAAATTTCTAAACTGGAGATGCTGTGGACCAGCCATCTCAGCAGTTTTAGCATCAGTCATTACCTGTTATGACATGGTGGTCTGGGAATGAACTCATCTATTTTACATTGATTCCTATGAGGGAAATAGTTTCAGTTTTCAAACATTTTGGATTTTGAACAGCACTCAAGAATGAATTAAGTTAAAAAACCGAGGTTCCACTGCGTTTTGTATAGCCAGCAGAGAGAGGAGGACAGCGATATGAAGCTCCAGTTTGTTGTGCCAACTGCAACTGAGGGGCACATGTTCAGGTAACACACAGTAGCCTGGTGTTTGACCATTTTGGAGTCAGGATGACTCAGGAGCATTTGCTATGGGTTTGGTGGTCAGGTGTGGCCATGTTTGTTGAGTGTTGCTGCATTGGTCAAGCAGGCAAGCCTGATTACCTCTTATCTGGTGCCCCTCTCCTCCATTCTATGGCTGTTATTGTTTCCCCTTACATGGGGATTGTAAGAGATGTTACTAGCCCGATCCCTCCTCCTTGTGGGAATTGTGATAAGGTTGTAGCTGACATGAGCATTATGGCACAGCATCGAGAGACAGTGTTGAGTGAGGCTGCCAGTGATGATGTGTTGCTTGCTACTCAGGAAGCATCCCACAGCATTGCTGGAGGCTTGGTATGGCCAAGCTGCTGTTAAATGTCAGCTATTGGAGCGAAGTAGTAAAGGATGTGATAATGGGTGCCATCCTCCTCGAAGCAACAAGGAGTCAGGTTTGCTGAGTATGAGTTGCACACAGAAGCCATTGCTAGGACCAGTGGTGTTGACCCAGATGCAAGCTGGCCAAGGCTTGGGTTAGAGACAGGGATTGTTGTTTGGATGGCCATATGCAGGAGTTTACTCTACATACAGGAATGGGTTTACTGCATCCTAGAAAGGAGCACCCATCAGCTCATTGTAGCGTCTTCTGTGTCATTGAATGGTCAGTGGGAGGAGTGAAGTGTAATTGTATTATTGTGCCTGACAATGAGAAACAGGCTTGGTCATGTCACACCAAGGAAATACCATTTAATTTAAGTAAGAGTGGGTAAGAGGCTCCTCTTATTTTTGCCATGAAAGTGACCTTTTAGTTTATCCATTTTATGGATGTGATTTGGAGGCTCTGAGGAGCCAGGAGTGGGCAAGATGGAGTGAAGGTGTGGGCAGTGAAGGCCCAGTGGAGGATGATGTGTGTTCTCCAGTGCAGAAAACTGAATTGAGTTAACCTTGATTTGTGACCCAGAAGGAGTTGTCTGGCCAGGAAGTATGATGCTTGGTGGTGTCACAATGATGTTCCAGACTGCCATGGCATCTGGTGGGTGCATTGAGTGTGTCAGGAGTGTAGGGATGTTGTTGTTAGGTGATTCTTATATTTGTGTTGTAAGAAGAAAGCATAAAAGTAAGATGTGCAGCAAAGAAACCAGGAGGGATGGGAATGGGAAAAATACTGGAGCAAGTAGAGGAAAGAATAAGAGATGACAGAGAAAGAAGAGTAAAGACAAGAGCCACAAGAGAAGTTGGAGCAACTGTAGCTGCTGGAGGAAAAATGCTTAAATAGAAATAATTTCTCATGCCAATGTTGCCAGGGAGATTGCAGGTTCTGGATGAGAGCCAGAGACAGGTCTTGAGAAGAGTAGGAGGAGAGAGAGAGAGAGAAAAAAAAAAAAAAAAAAAAAAGAGGCCCAGTTTGTGTTCTGAAGAAGGGCTGAATTGTAGCCCTGTTTGTTTTGTTACTGTGATAGTATCATAGTATTGTTTGTAATGTAATCTGTGTGTCCCTCAATATATTGTGAGTTGTACATTCATTAGTCCAGTTATGTCCACACCATAATCTGTTTTGTATAAGAATTATACATTAATCACCTACTGTCATTCCACTCAAGTTTTCGTCCACTTCCTTTTGTTCCCCAGACTTGTGATTAATACATGATATAACAGAAGAGTTGCCCCTCCCCACAAAATTGTCATATTCAGTCATGATCCTCTGACAAGCCTTTAGTGCTTTTTGTAAAATAATGAACTGGACAGGGGCAGCACAGTTAGCCATGTTGAGTAAGCAGCTTGCCTCCTTCCCCCCTCACTGTCCCTCCCCAATTACAACCCCTCTCTTTTTTTTCCCATATGGCTTCCCCATCTTGCAGTAAAAAAGAATGCACATCTAGAGGGAGTGATGGAGAGCCAGCACAGAAGGTTGGGGGATATATTTAAGAGGACAATTATCATTATTTATTGCTGGAGAGTTAGTGGCAGTAGCCCCTGCTATATTAAGTAGGATTAGCTTCCTGTGAGAAACTGACTAGATGCTGTGCTAGATAACTGTAGTGGACTATGTGGTCTTACTATCTCCATCACTGTGTCCTGATTGTTTGTGTCTTGTTGGGAGTTTGGGAGTGGTTCTCTAACCATGGGTATATGTGTCATTAGCGTTTTGTGCCATGAAATGCAACTGGCATTTAACCTACAATCTTTTAAACCAAACACAAGAAGAATCCCATAATATATATACTACTAAGCCATCAGCATAAAATAAGGAAAATAAAACAAAAGGTAAAATGCCACTGAACATAATCTAAAAACCAAATGCCCATTTCTTTGCTATTAAAAAAAAGAAACATGAGAGCAACAAGATATTGTTAACTGTAAATTTCAAGGATCCTACATATTATCTTACACTGTAACACTCTCAAACTTGTCTGAAAATATTTCTTCTGTTGTACTGAAAAGATACTATTACAAAGTAAGTCCTTATGTCAGAGGGGGAGGCAGATTGAGAGTTGTGTGAAGAAAGAATTGAGTGAGCCATGCCCACTGGGTGTGTGTGTATTTCGTTTACAGTAAGTTCTTACCAGCCTGATCAGAGTTATTCTCCTTTTCTTTCTGCAATTTCTTGTCAATATAGTGATTTGAAACTGATACTCAAGAAAGAAGAAAACTCATAGCCCATACAAGAACAAAATCACAGCCAGCCCCTAAAATATAAGTACAATGATTTATTGAAAATTAAATGCTTCTGAGAGAGAGGAAGTCTTGGGAGCTGCAAGTGCAGGGATACAGCTTTCAATCACCCCACTCCCTCCCCTAGCAAGGGACAGGTCTGTCTCATTTTCTGGGCAGTTGGTAGTCTGAGTCTGGATGAGACAGGTGTGCTGTTAAGAGAGCTGGTGTCTTACTATAGTAAAACCACTCTAAAAAATCAAGGTTTGGGGAAGATCAGCATGGGGATTCCCATCTGCATCATGGCTGTGCTTCCTAAATCAGAAATGCATAATTGCTGTGATTTATGTAAAAGAAATAACTGACAGATGAATATATACCACTGCAAATTAAAGTAATTATCCTACCATATCAAAGAAAGGCAAACTTAATATGCATAAAGGACTTATATAATGACAAAGAAATGTGGTATATGTATTTATTTTACAATGTTGCTGAAAATACCATTGTTTTTGCAGACTTTATCCATAGTTCTAAGATAGATAAGTAGTGAAACAATTATGTTTATATAACAATTTGAAGGAATATCAGTAGAATATGTGTTATTTTCATAATAAAAATAAATCTATTAAAATTCTGTGGAGTGGAAACAATTAGGCCTACACACCCGGGCCTCACGAGTCACTTGTCACCTGTGTGATCTAGGAGGGGTTGCATGCTTCTACCGCTCACTTGCCATGCTGATGTTGACACAATGGCAGCTCTACCAACTCACTTGCACCTACACAGTCAAACCAAAGAAAGCGAGTATATTTTTTAAGGAGAAGCAGCATGGCAGTTTATGCTGTAAGAAGAGAGGAACAGGCCTATTGAGGATAGCTCTTGAAAAAAAAAATCTACCTTGGCTTTTACCTCTTGGGTGGTGTGAAAATAAAGTCAAAATTTTAATACACACTGTACAATGCAATTAAAAAATTATAACCAGCATGTAACAAAATATAAATGATATGAGAGAGAGAGAGAGAGAGAGAGAGAGAGAGAGAGAGAGAGAGAGAGAGAGAGAGAGAGAGAGAGAGAGAGAGAGAGAGAGAGAGAGAGAGAGAGAGAGAGAGAGAGAGACTAACATGGGTTGGGAGGTGGTGGGTAGATCAGGTCAAGGTGTGGTAAAACCTAATAGTGTTGAGCTATCATTCACCAACCAAAGTAGAGGAAACATGGCAATGCAGCTGGCAGGGAAATCCCGGGCTTGACTGCATCCAAACTTTGATTTTAGAGTGGCTGAGGGGCTGGGTAGTAGATATATACCTCACAGTTCTGAACCTTGTGTTGACCAGTATTAGAGGCATGAAATACTACTCTTAAGTCTCTCTTTGGGTGTATATAGAGAGACGTCTGTCAATTCAGTTCTGGGTATTTGTCTGTCTTGTGTCCTATGTTTTCCCTGGCTGGGAAAACTTGACTGGGACTTGTTCTGATGTTCTGAGTCAAGTTGACTCATTTGTCTTGTGTTCCTGTTTAGTTAAATGCTACTGGCCTTTGTTGTTGTCTGTATGTGTGTGATTTGTTGGACAGATGAGTAGTCTCTGTGGTGTACTGCTTTGTCTTTGGGGACCCTTATTTCTCTGAGCCTAATCTGTCACTTTGTGGGAGGTTAGATCAGTCTTCTGGGAGATCTGAGATGAGCTAAATATGAGAATGAGTACTATGATATTCTGAGGGCAGTGGATGGATTGTCATTTTGGGGTGGTTTGTCCCCCTGAGTATTATGTATCATTGTGTTGTAACTTGTGCTACTTTCCTTTCTAGCACATGACTGCTGAGTCCCTTTCAAATATGAGTTTTGGATTTACATTTCCTCCGCATTGCAAGGCACGGGTGGCAACCTTGAGGCTTTCACTGTTTATGACCTACAAGTAGGCTGGACTCATGTGTATTTACCCCACACTAGGCTACAGGGTGTAGCAAGGAGAAAGCTCACTAAATTTAGCTACTTTTTGTTAATTTTTGTAGTTGTCATTAGTAATAATGCCTACAAGCAAATTAGGCTAATTTCTCAGTCTCTACCTTGCTCTCACCATGCCCAAACACAGTGAATGATTCAGGTAAGTCCAATTCCTTGTCTGCTCCCTCCACACCTCACACATCACTTATAAGAGATAAACTTGTTAATCACTTACAGAAAAGCATCTTACTTAAAAATACTCAATACAGTTTCCATAACAATCACTCTTGTTTGACAAACTTCTTAAGACTTCTTCAATGATATCCTGAACCAGCATGAGGAAAGTAAAGCAGTAGTTATAATATACCTTGACTTTCAAAAGACCTTTGACAAAGTTCCCCCCCCAAACATTTACTGATTAAACTAAAATCGCATGGAGGAGGAGGCAGTAGGCACCTGCCGAAATGATAATTATTACTCCCAGTGAGGTCTAAAGCACTGAATCAGGGGGTGCTGTGAACCTATCATTAAACCCAGCTGTGACCTCACTGAACATTTCCCTTTGTGTGTCACAACACAAGGGGGCAGTCACAGCCTGCCCTCTAAAGACAACTCTCTTCCTTCACACAAAACTACAAGCACCTATTTACACACACACACCCTTCTCTTAAAATTCAAAATTATCATGGCAACTCCTACACCAGCCTCAGAGTCCCCATCTGGGGAGGGGACCACAAATGTCCCCAGATCAGACTGTTCTTCTGGTATCAACCCTAAGTGTCTTGACATCACCCTCCACTTTTCTTCATTAACTTCGTCAACATTTGCAGTCTTAGATCTAATTTTCAACCTGTAGAACACCACCTCTCCTCTACTAAATCTCATCTTCTTTTTCTCACTGAAACACAGGTGTCTGAGGCAACTGACAGTAGCCCGTTTTCTGTTCCTTCCTACTTTCTCTATTCTCATGGATGTTGTGTCTACATGCACAATGACTTAACCTGCTCTCATGCCCATGCTCTTGAATCTTTTGAGTTTTCCACCATCTGGCTATGACTACAGAGTCACTCACAAACTACATTTATCTGTGCTGTATACCTCTCACCTAACTCCTCTAACAATAAGAAATTCTTTGACTACTTAACTTCCAAAGTGGAGCACATTCTGTTTATCTTCCCTTTTGTGGAGATCTCCATTCTTGGAGACTTCAATGTTTATCACAAACTTTGGCTTTCCTCTCTCTTCATTGACCATCCTGGTGAACTAGCCTTTAACTTTGCTATCCTCCACGACCTAGAGCAATTGATGCAATACCCTACTCATATTCCTGACAGTCTTGGAGATACACCCAACATTCTTGACCTTTTCCTAACCTCTAATCTTTCTGATTATGCTGTTACCCTATCTTCTCTGTTAGACTCCTTTGATCACAATCTCATATCTGTATCCTGTCCTATCGCTCCAATACCTCTTCAGGATCCCCTTGCCTCTGGCGTTTTGCCTCTGCTAGATGAAGGAACCTGAGGAAGTATTTTGCTGATATTCTTTGGAATGACTACTGCTTCCATGTCAGAGACCCATCTCTGTGTGCAGAGAGTATAAAAGAGCTGATAGTGTCTGGCATGGAGGAGTACATTCCTCACTCTTTTTCTCAATCTAAACCTTCTAAACCTTGGTTTAACACAGCTTGTTCTCATGCAATACATGATAGAGAGGTGGCCCACAAAAGGTACTTGAGCCTTCCATCACCAGAATGTCAAGCATTTTATATTTCTGCCCAGAACCATGCCAAGTCTGTTCTCCAACTAGCCCAAAATTCCTTCATTAATAAAAAGCATCAAAATCTTTCAAGATCTAACTTCCCTTGTGACTTCTGGCACCTGGCCAAAAGCATCTCCAATAACTTTGCTTCTTCTTTCTCTGCTTTATTTCAACCAGATGGCACCACTACTATCTCATCTATCTCTAAAGCTGAACTCTTCACTCATACCCTTGCTAAAAATGCTACCTTGGATGATTCAGGGCTTGTTCCTCTCTCTCCTCCACCCTCTGACTACTTCATGCTACCAATTAAAATTCTTCACAGTGATGTTTTCCATGCCCTTGCTGGCCTAAACACTTGAAAGGCTTATGGACCTGATGGGGTCCCTCCTATTGTTCTCCAAAACTGCACCTTCATGCTTGCACCTTGCCTAGTCAAATTCTTTCAACTCAATCTGTCAACATCTACCTTTCCTTCCTGCTGGAAGTCTGCCTACATTCAGCTTGACCCTAAAAAAAGGTGACCGTTCTAATCCCTCAAACTACTGTCCTATTGCTTCAATTTTCTGCCTATCTAAAGTTCTTGAATCTTTCCTCATCAGGAAGATTCTTAAACATCTATCACTTCACAACTGTTCTGTCAAAGCTGCTCTACTGGTGATCTTCTGGCTTTTCTTACTTGGTCATCCTCTATTAGAAATTTTGGTGAAACTTTTGCTGCTGCCTTAGACATATCAAAAGCTTTTGATAGAGTCTGGCACAAAGCTTTGATTTCCAAACTATCCTCCTATGGCTTCTATCCTTCTCTCTGTAACTTCCTCTCAAGTTTCCTTTCTGATCATTCTATTGCTACTGGGGTAGACAGTCACTGTTCTTTTCCTAAATTTATTAACAGTGGTGTTCCTCAGTGTTCTGTCCTGTCACCCACTCTCTTCCTGTTATTCATCAATGACCTTTTAAACCAAACCTTGTCCTATCCACTCTTACGCTGATGATACCACCCTGCACTTTTCCACGTCTTTTCATAGGCATCCAACCCTTCAGGAAGTAAACAGTTCACACAGGGAAGCCACAGAATGCCTGACTTCTGATCTCTCAAAAATTTCTGATTGGGATAGAGCAAACTTAGTAATGTTCAATGCCTCAAAAACTCATTTCCTCCATCTATCAACTTGACACAACCTTCCAAACAACTTTCCCCTCTTCTTCACTGATACTCAACTGTCCCTCTCTTCTACACTCAGTCTGTCCTTAACTTATAATCTAAACTGGAAACTTTACATCTCATCTCTAGCTAAAACATCTTCTATGAAGTTACATGTTCTGAGACACATCCACCTGTTTTTCTCACCCTTCCAGCTGCTGACTTTGTACAGGATGGAATCAAAAGCTTTTAGTCTCACCAACACCTCTTCTCTAAATGACTGTCTTCAGCCTCTTTCTCATCACCACAATGCTGCATCTCTTGAAATCTTCTACTACTATTTTCATGCTAATTGCTCTTCTCATCTTGCTAACTGCATGCCTCCCCTCCCTCCCATCGCCTTACTGTACAAGACTTTCTTCTTTCTCTCAACCCTATTCTGTCCATCTCTCTAATGCAAGAGTTAACCAGTATTCTCAATCATTCATCCCTTTCTCTAGTAAAGTCTGGAACTCCCTGCCTGCTTCTGTATTACACCTTCCCATGACATGAAATCCTTTAAGAGGGAGGTTTCAAGACACTTATCCTTCAATTTTTGAATACCGCTTTGGACCCTATTCATGGACCAACATCTCAGAGGCCCCCCTTTTTTTTTTTTTTTTTTATGGATTTTTGTTGCCCTTGGCTGGTGTCCCTCCTACATAAAAAAAAAAAAAGAAAGAAAAGTCGGGATGTTATGATGGGAAGAAAGCTGGCTGAACAACCACAAACAAAGAATAGTAATAGGTAAACGAAAAAGCATCCAAGTGGACTACTGTAACCAGCAGGGTGCTACAGGCATCAGTCTTAAGACCAATTCTCTTTCTTGTTTATAGAAATGACATAGATGAGGGCGTTACCGATATTAATATCAAAGTTTGCTGATGACACCAATATAACAAATATTGTAATTCTCAAATGAACAAATAAAAGAAATGCAGAAAAATTTAGACAAGTTGTCAGAGCAGGGGCAAACCTGGCAAATGAGTTTTAATGTGGATAAGTGTAAAGTGCTCCATATAGGGTATCAAAACGAGAAAGCAAAGTATATTATGAATGATACCGAACTTAAAAGTGTAGATAGTGAAATTGATTTAGGAGTAACAATATCAAGCAACCTAAAACCTAGCCAACATTGTTCACAAGTTGTAAAGAAAGCAAATAAAATAATTGGTTTAATCAGCAGATCATTTGAATATAAATCTAAAGATATGATCCTCACTCTGTATAACTGTAGCTTAATAACAACAAAGTCCTAAGTAGCATCAATATAACATAAAGTGTTATGTCAAAATGCATCGATATACTTAAAGTTAACAAGTCACCCGGGCCTGACACAATCTCACCCCATATCTTAAAAGAAGCAAAATCAGAATTAGTTAAACCATTAACCCTATTGCTCAACAAATCTTTGCAGTCTGTTACAATGCCTGATGAATGGAAGCTCACTAACGTAACTCCGATTTTCAAAAAAGGCAGTAAATCTTTACCATGTAATTACCAGCCAATTAGCTTGACCTCAGTCGTATGCAAAATGCTTGAAACACTAATAAGAGATAAACTCGTTAATCACTTAGAAGAAAAATTTTACTTAGAAATACTCAACACGGCTTCCGCAACAAACACTCTTGTTTGATGAACCTCTTAGACTTCTATGATATTCTGAATCAGTATGACGAGAGTAAAGCGGTAGATATATCTTGATTTTCAAAAGACCTTTGACAAAATCTCCTACAAACACTTACTGATTACACTAAAATCACATGGTATCCAAGTTGATATGTTGTGATGGGTTGAGAATTGGTTAAATAATCATAAACAAATAGTAATAAATGGAAAACCATCAAAGTGGGGTACCACAGGGATCAGTCTTAGGACCTGTTCTCTTCCTTGTTTATATCAACGACATAGATGAGGGTGTTACCAGTTTGCTGATGACACCAAAATTGTGAATTCCGTAGTCTCTAATGAACAAGTAATAAAAATGCAGAAAAATCTAGAAAAACTGCCTGAGTGGGGGCAAACCTGGCAGATGAATTTTAATGCAGATAAGTGCAAAGTGCTTCACATAGGGTATAGAAATGAGAAAGCAAAGTACATTTTAAATGGTACCCAACTTAAAAGTGTTGACAACAAAATTGATTTAGGAGTGATGATATTGAGTAGCTTAAAACCTAGCCAACAACATTCAGAAGTTGTAAAGAAAGCAAATAAGGTAATTGGCTTAACTGGCAGATCTTTTGAGTATAAATCTAAGGATACAATTCTCACTTTGTATAACTCTTTAGTCCGTCCCCCTTTTGGAACATTGTGTTCAAACATGGTGCCCCTACTACCAGAAAGACATTGATAAATTAGAAAGAGTTCAGCGTACAGTAACAAAAATGATACCAAGCCTAAGAGCGTCTTAAAGAATTAGATTTTTTCTCACTAACACAAAGAAGACTAAAAGGCGACTAAATACAGGTGTTTAAAATCATCAAAGGCATTGATAACATGGACTGCAGTAAATATTTCAAGATAGACTCTTCAAATTACACATGAGGAAATGGTTGCATTGTTGGGAAATCCTTCATCTCTCATGAATCAAAAAATCATTTTTTTTCCATCGAGTTGTAAATCTATAGAATGGACTTCCTTGGAACATGATAGACTGCAATTCTATTGAGACTTTTAAATATCTTGCCTGCAATCCACAGCTAACAGCGTTTGTTTCCTAGTGATTAACTTCTTTGCCCTCAGGAAATGTGGGCACCTTATTTCATCTATTTTCTTTCTTTCCTATAACATTTCCTTCATTTTCTTTTTTTTTTGCCCTCTAACCCCGTAAGGTATTTCTTTCCGACCTGTTTTTCCTGTATGGCTTATGCCAGAGGGAGTGGAGGGTGAGGAGAGACCCTTCTGCTTTTCTGTCCTTTTCTTCTACTATCACCTTAGCAGTCTTAGGTCAGGTCACCTCATGAGGACTGCAAGGTCTGCTGTGGCCTGTTTTTCTATGTAATCGTATGTAACTCTATGTAACTCCTTGGTCCATCCCCTTTTGGAATATCGCATTCAAGCATGGTGTCCTTATTACCAGAAGGACACAGATAAATTAGAATGAGTTCAATGTAAAGTAACAAAAATTATGCCAAGCCTAAGAAACAAATCATATGAAGGGCATCTTAAAGAATTAAATCTACTCCCATTAACACAGAAGATAGAGGCAACTTAATATAAGTACTTAAAATCATCAAATCCATTGATTTGATCATCAAATAAGTGCTGTAAGTATTTCATGATAGATTTTCCAAATTACATGCAAGGAAATGGTTGCAAAATTGTTGAGAAATCCTTCAGTTCTCATGAATTAAAAGATTTTTTTTTTTTCATTGTGTCGCCAATCTATGGAATGGACTTCCTTGAGAGGTGTTGGACTGCAACACCACTGAAACTTTTAAATGCTGTCTTGATAAATATTTTGCCTCAAATCTGCAGTTAACAGCATTTGTTTGTTAGAGATTGAATTCCTTGCCTCCAGGAAATGGGGGCACCTCATTTCATCTATTTTCAATCTTTCCTATAAAATTTCATTCTGGCTTTTTACTTCTCTAACCTCACAAGTTATTATTTCCAACCTGTTTCCTGTACAGCTTATGCCTGAGTGAAGGGTGGGGAGAGAGCCTTCTGCATTGCTGTCCTTTTCTTCTGTTATTACTTTAGTAGTCCTAGGTGAGGTCACCTTGTGAGGACCACAAGGTCTGTTGTGGTCTGTATATCTATGTAACTCTATGTAACTCAACACCACATGTATTACCCACTCATATTCAACCACTTGTTACACATCTTAGTGAGAGCACAGTAGAGCACAAACTCAATAAACTGCTTAGCATGCATGAAGAGAACTCAGGGCACCCGTTTTAATTAAGCGCTAGCCATATCCAGTTAGGTGAAATGGATGGATGCATGGCAGGCAAGTGACTTGCTTCCATCAAAAGTCTTTCCTCTTCAACCCTCTGTCTCTTCATAACTATTGTACATAGAGACATCTGGATAGCATAGTTAGAAAGAGGAAGACTTGATGTTGAGTACAAAGTCCATTTCATTTGCTCTTCCACTGCAGGCTAAGTTTAAGGTGTGTGTGAATACAGCCTATTTTTGATGCTTAGTGCTGAAGGGCTGGTCCTAGCAGGACAAAAATCACTACCACCACTAGTCCTTTAGGCGTTAACCATTAAGATTGTCATTAATATTGATAATAGATAATATACATGATGTTGGGGAGAGCCCTGGTTAACCTTTACAGTGCTAGGGCTATTTCATTATTATGACCCTCACCAGTGCAGCAACTTTTCTTTTTTTTTAATTGATGTGAAATACATAATTATAAAGAGTTTGGCAAAGAAAGCATTTAGATCAACCTATAAAATGGTTTCCTATACATTACACAGCAAAAAAATATTTCACATTTTAGAGCAAATACCAATTATGTATTACTAATCAGTAATACATAACAGGAGTTTACATTACAGGAAAAATAGTATGAGTACTTTATGACAGGGTGTAAGAATGTGACTATGTGGATTTTTACTTGCATAGTTGAGCAATGCAATTAATATAGTTATTATACTGAAATGCTTGCCACAAGAGTATTTTCCAGGAAATCTGTCTGTTATTGCCTGAAAACTTACTATAATTATCATATACAGAAACAAAATTTAATGTTTATGATTTCCTTACCTATCTATATTTTATACTTATATCTAACATTCATAAAGATAAATGTGCATTCCTTTCACATTATCTACACATATGTACTATTACTTGCACTTGGAGTTACTTTTCACCTCAGTAATTCAGCAAAGTATGGTAATCCTCAAAACATTTTTCCAGGCACAGTTCCACATCACAAAACTGACACTCATACCTGGTCAGTTTCCAGGGGTTTTTTCTCACATCTTCATGTATGACTGCAGATGTGACAGTACCTTTAGGGATTATATTTAGTTCCCCCTCAATGCCCTTCACAAAGATCATGAAGTGGCACTCAGTGAGACACCTGGGGGTGTCTTCACATTTTCTTCTGATGAGTAAAAGACATGAGGGTATTCTGGGTGGCCCTAGCATGGCCAGCAGCTCCCACACCACCTCAACAATGAATGCCTTGTACATCTCTTTTACTTCAGTCACAGCACAGTGCAGAATGTGGCTATTGTGGGTGGTCATATCAAGGAGATGAAAAACAACTTCTGATATTTCATATTCTTTTCTAGCATATTCAATTGAGATCATAGTGTCTAACTTGTCCACAAGCCTTACATTTATGTTATAGTCCACAATAGTTTCAGGTTTCCAATCAATCAATGAGCACCAAGAGCGATCAATGCTCTTGGTGCAGACAATGAGAGGTCTATGGATAGTGGATAACACGCTGACCTCTCATTTGGCCAGGATTTAATTGGCAGCACAGAAGTGCACTTTTCCCTTTTGAGTCACTTTTTTGTGGCAATGCAAGTGTTTCCTTTTAGCCTTGACCATCCCACATATACCTGCCTGCATGCCATGCAGGTAACTGGCAAGCAGAGGGCTGGTGTGGAAGTTATCCATATATAGGATATGTCCTCTGTTTAGATACCTCTGCAGAAGTATTTGAACAGCTTGCCCTGAGAAGCCCATAACAGCAGATTCCACCAGTTCTCCCCTGTGTATAAAATTATATTTTGAATATATCAAATTTTACAATCACACAGAAAAAAGAGTTTTAGACTGAATTTATGAAGTTGGGAATGTACTGACAAAACCATGCCTTATCATTCTATAGCACAACTTGTCAATGCACAGTCTCTGATAAGGCTGGAAGGAGTTGAAGGAATTACATAGAATCAAAAATTGGTCTTATCTGATACATGGAGTCTTGGATTCCTTGTTGTCTCATTATATTATTAATTAATATATATAAAAAAAAGTGGATGTTACCCATAATATCCTTGAAACAATTTAGGGACAACTTGGAAGATGTGAGGAGGGGATCAGTACTCCAGTATTTCTTGTAGCTGGATTTCTTTTTTCTTTTTTTTTTTTATGTAGGAAGGATACTGGCCAAGGGCAACAAAAATCTAATAAAAAAAAAATGCCCACTGAAATGCCAGTCCCATAAAAGGGTCAAAGCAGTGGTCAAAAATTGGTGGATAAGTGTCTGGAAACCTCCCTCTTGAAGGAATTCAAGTCATAGGAAGGTGGAAATACAGAAGCAGGCAGGGAGTTCCAGAGTTTACCAGAGAAAGGGATGAATGATTGAGAATACTGGTTAACTCTTGCATTAGAGAGGTGGACAGAATAGGGGTGAGAGAAAGAAGAAAGTCTTGTGCAGCGAGGCCGCGGAAGGAGGAGAGGCATGCAGTTAGCAAGATCAAAAGAGCAGTTAGCATGAAAATAGCGGTAGAAGACAGCTAGATATGCAACATTGCGGCGGTGAGAGAGAGGCTGAAGACAGTCAGTTAGAGGAGAGGAGTTGATGAGACGAAAAGCTTTTGATTCCACCCTGTCTAGAAGAGTAGTATGAGTGGAACCCCCCCCAGACATGTGAAGCATACTCCATACATGGACGGATAAGGCCCTTGTATAGAGTTAGCAGCTGGGGGGGGTGAGAAAAACTGGCGGAGGCGTCTCAGAACACCTAACTTCATAGAAGCTGTTTTAGCTAGAGATGAGATGTGAAGTTTCCAGTTCAGATTATAAGTAAAGGACAAACCGAGGATGTTCAGTGTAGAAGAGGTGGACAGTTGAGTGTCATTGAAAAAGAGGGGATAGTTGTCTGGAAGGTTGTGTCTAGTTGATAGATGGAGGAATTGAGTTTTTGAGGCATTGAACAATACCAAGTTTGCTCTGCCCCAATCAGAAATTTTACAAAGATCAGAAGTCAGGCATTCTGTGGCTTCCCTGCGTGATATGTTTACCTCCTGAAGGGTTGGACGTCTATGAAAAGACGTGGAAAAGTGCAGGGTGGTATCATCAGCGTAGAAGTGGATAGGACAAGAAGTTTGGTTTAGAAGATCATTAATGAATAATAAGAAGAGAGTGGGTGACAGGACAGAACCCTGAGGAACACCACTGTTAATAGATTTAGGAGAAGAATAGTGACCGTCTACCACAGCAGCAATAGTACGGTCAGAAAGGAAACTTGAGATGAAGTTACAGAGAGAAAGATAGAAACCGTAGGATGGTAGTTTGGAAATCAAAGCTTTGTGCCAGACTCTATCAAAGGCTTTTGATATGTCCAAGGCAACAGCAAAAGTTTCACCAAAATCTCTAAAAGAGGATGACCAAGACTCAGTAAGGAAAGTCAGAAGATCACCAGTAGAGCGGCCTTGACGGAACCCATACTGGCGATCAGATAGAATGTTGTGAAGTGATAGATGTTTAAGAATCTTCCTGTTGAGGATAGATTAAAAAACTTTAGATAAGCAGGAAATTAAAGCAATAGGATGGTAGTTTGGGGGATTAGAGCAGTCACCCTTTTTAGAAACAGGTTGAAAGTAGGCAAACTTCCAGCAAGAAGGAAAGGTAGATGTTGACAGACAGAGCTGAAAGAGTTTGACTAGGCAAGGTGCAAGCACGGAGGCACAGTTTCGGAGAACAATGGGAGGGACCCCATCAGGTCCATAAGCCTTCCAAGGGTTTAGGCCAGCGAGGGCATGGAAAACATCATTGCGAAGAATTTTAATAGGTGGCATGAAGTAGTCAGAGGGTGGAGGAGAGGGAGGAACAAGCCCAGAATCGTCCAAGGTAGAGTTTTTAGCAAAGGTTTGAGCAAAGAGTTCAGCTTTAGAAATAGATGTGATAGCAGTGGTGCCATCTGGTTGAAGTAAAGGAGGGAAAGAAGAAGAAGCAAAGTTATTGGAGATATTTTTGGCTAGATGCCAGAAATCATGAGGGGAGTTAGATCTTGAAAGGTTTTGACATTTTCTGTTAATGAAGGAGTTTTTGGCTAGTTGGAGAACAGACTTGGCATGGTTCCGGGCAGAAATATAAAGTGCATGAGATTCTGGTGATGGAAGGCTTAAGTACCTTTTGTGGGCCACCTCTCTATCATGTATAGCATGAGAACAAGCTGTGTTAAACCAAGGTTTAGAAGGTTTAGGACAAGAAAAAGAGTGAGGAATGTACGCCTCCATGCCACACACTATCACCTCTGTTATGTGCTCAGCACACAAAGACGGGTCTCTGACATGGAAGCAGTAGTCATTCCAAGGAAAATCAGCAAAATACCTCCTCAGGTCCCCCCAACTAGCAGAGGCAAAACGCCAGAGGCACCTTCGCTTAGGGGGATCCTGAGGAGGGATTGGAGTGATAGGGCAAGATAAAGATATGAGATTGTGATCAGAGGAGCCCAACGGAGAAGAAAGGGTGACAGCATAAGCAGAAGGATTAGAGGTCAGGAAAAGGTCAAGAATGTTGGGCGTATCTCCAAGACAGTCAGGAATACGAGTAGGGTGTTGCACCAATTGCTCTAGGTCATGGAGGATAGCAAAGTTGTAGGCTAGTTCACCAGGATGGTCAGTGAAGGGAGAGGAAAGCCAAAGCTGGTGGTGAACATTGAAGTCTCCAAGAATGGAGATCTCTGCAAAAGGGAAGAGGGTCAGAATGTGCTCCACTTTGGAAGTTAAGTAGTCAAAGAATTTCTTATAGTCAGAGGAGTTAGGAGAGAGGTATACAGCACAGATAAATTTAGTATGAGAATGACTCTGTAGTCGTAGCCAGATGGTGGAAAACTCGGAAGATTCAAGAGCGTGGGCACGAGAGCAGGTTAAGTCATTGCGCACATAAACGCAGCATCCAGCTTTGGATCGAAAATGAGGATAGAGAAAGTAGGAGGGAACAGAAAAGGGGCTACTGTCAGTTGCCTCAGACACCTGAGTTTCAGTGAGGAAAAGAAGATGAGGTTTAGAAGAGGAGAGGTGGTGTTCTACAGATTGAAAATTAGATCTTAGACCGCGAATGTTGCAGAAGTTAATGAAGAAAAAGTTGAGGGGGGTGTCAAGACACTTAGGGTCGTCGACAGAAAGGCAGTCCGACCTGGGGACATTTATGGTCCCCTCCCCAGATGGGGACTCCGAGGCTGGTGTAGGAGTCGCCATGATTTTAAAATTTTTGAGTGAAGGGTGTGTGTGTTATTAGGTGCTTGTAGTTTTGTATGGAGGAAGAGAGTTGTCTTTAGAGGGCAGGCTGTGACTGCCCACTTGTGTTGTGAGACACAAAGGGAAACGTTCAGTGAGGTCACAGCTGGGTTTAATGATAAGTTCACAGCATCCCCCTGAACAGTGCTTTAGACCTCACTGGGAGTAATTATCGTTTCGGCATTATGATTCCCATCAGAAGAACAAGGCCAATCACTACAAAAATCTCATCCAGCATAACAGGAACCCAATTTACAATTTTGCCCCAGGTGCATCCAGTTGTATAAGTCTGTATTCCTCACAATATCTTGTACAAGGTCATGAGTAAAATAATCCTTGAAAAATGCAAGATGACTGGAAGTACAGTTGAGGTGGGAACAAGTGTTCCCTGACTGGTGTTCATCTTGGAATGGATGCAGAGTTGGCTGTAAGTCAGCAACTTCTTTCCAGTTCCACTCCAGTCCCCTAATGTCATCACCATCATCACCATCATATCCATCATCACCTCTACCTTTACCTGGAGCAACATGTGTTTGGTAGCATCCAGCTCACCCACGCCTATACCCATTTCCACCATGACATGTACTAAGGTTGTAATTTTTTCTCTTGTACTGCCAGAGGTCATCCTAGGTTTTGGGGGAAGGGGGAGGTAGGTGGGGGATCAAAGAATTGGGGAGGTGAATGGGGGTAGTGTGAGGCAGTCATGGAGGTGCTGATCTTGTGGTGTCATTGGTGTACTTAAGAAAGGGACAGAAGGCCTGATGGGGGTGGTTTCTGTGGCCTCTCCACCCTCTTTCATGTGAATCATCCACCAACTCTTTCTCCTCCCTCTCTATAGCTCAGTTCATAGAAGGCTGAGGGGGCATGAGATGGTAGAGAGAGGGGGGCAAGGATTGTGAACTGTGGCAGCTGGAAGCAGAGCCTTCCCTCTCACTCTCTTCATGCTTTTGTTTCTTTTTCAGCGTGGATTTAGAGTACAGCCAGTTCACAGATTCATCTCCCTCATCACCACCATCTTTATTATCATCAATATCACCCTCAGGAATTGTTATTTCCCCTTTCACTAATACACCATCATCACTTGTTTCATCATTATCCTCAATTCTTGAGGGAAAATATTCAATCAAGATCACTGTCATCTAGATTACTAGATGATAGCAAAGCTTCATTATCAGTTTCCCTTGTGCTCTCAATGTTGAAAACGACTAAAATTACCCCATTCACGAATCTGATCCTAATAATAATCCCAGAAACTATAGACCAATATCCCAACTTACGAGTAATTTCTATGATATTCAAAATACTAATGAAATCACACTTAATGCAATATCTAGAAAAAAAGAATATTCTCAACTCTGTTCAGTTTGGCTTTAGACCCAAATGAAACACTTTCAAGCCTTGAATGGCATCTTTATTGATGTCTTTGCAGCAACTGATAGTAAACTTTGTTTTATCTATTTTCAGTGATTTTGCCAAGGTTAACCACAAAATTCTTCTGATAAAAATGCATCACTATGGCATCTGTGGGCCTTTACTTTCATGGTATGAAGACTATTTAACAAAAAGGCATCAATAAACTGTTTTCAACTGTGAAAAGTCATCCACAACCTCAGTCACACTAGGTGTTCCTCAGTGCAGCATCCTAAGTCATATAGTATTCCTAATATATATATATATATATATATATATATATATATATATATATATATATATATATATATATATATATATATATATATCAGTGACATCGCAGATATATTTGCTGAATTCAAATCAACTTCATTTGCTAACAACTTGATAATATACTTAACTAGGCCATGCCCAAAACAGCTTCTTCTTACAGCCAACTATGAAATTTAAAAACTCTATCAATGGTGCATGTGTAATAAATAGACTTACTGTCAATACTGATAAAAATCACTTTATGTTATTCACAAGCAAAAAACAAACTACATCTCCCACAACTTCAATTAAACAAAATTATTTCCAAAACAAACCAAATGAAGACATTTAAGTACATCTAGTGGCATAAAATCTCAAAATACATTGCTTTATTCTATCAAATTAAAGATTTCATGCCATTAGATGTACTTAAATGGCTTTATTATGCTCATGTTTACTGGCTACTTACTTACTGTAACCCTATATGGTCCACAGCATATACCACCTGTCTAATTCCATTAAAGCTACAACTCAAAAAATTGTTAGAATAATTACTACCAATATTTACCTAGAACATACTAACCCACTCTTCAAACAAACCAATATTTTAAAACTAGAAGATATATTCAAACTTGCAATTGCCAACTTCATGTATATGAACAAGAATGATCTATTCAACCTACTTCCATCCCATGGCTATAACACACTGCCATGATAATTTATGGCTTCTTGCTTTACAAACTTACAAAATTTCAACACTCAATCACCTACTTAGGCCCTTTAGTTTGGAACTCTATTCCTCACCAAATCCAAGACACACCATCTCTGAGTATGTTGACACACCGTCTTGACCTCATACGGGCAGGACGTGTGACCTTGGCGCTCTCGAGCAGCCTCGGCCAACTTGTTGGCCTTCCCCGCCCCCTAGTGATAGTGACCTCAGTTTGTTTTGTTTTTTTACTTTTCTGTTTTCAACTTTTAGCGTTTAGTTTGAGGCTCGATCTGGTGGGATTGTTGTTTTTGTGAACACTTGTAGCGAATGCGTGTGATACATAAAGAAAAATGAGTGCTTCAGTGCAAACATACGAACGCAATTACCTCCTGCGTCGTAGACGAGGATCTGGGTACCCGCCACCCAACGTGATACAGTGCCTTAAGTCCGTAAAACTATTTCGAAACCGTGGATCGAGAGGAGGCAAAAGTGTGGTGCGTCCCATCAAGGTAGTGACCTCCAGTGCCAGAGACGACCGCAGGGTGGAGAAGAGGGAATACAAACACTTTGAGGTGCCGAGAACGTGGTATAGTCTTCCCTCACTCCTCTTATTTAATGCAACGTCTCTGGCCAACAAGATGGACGAAGTGATTGTGACGGTGAGATCTACTTGTGCGGACATTGTGGCGGTTACTGAGGCGTGGCAGATTGTTCCTGAGGTGTGCACGATGCAGGACTACCAGCTATACCATCACCTCAGGTCAGGGCGCAGGGGGGGGGGAGTGGCCGTCTTCTGCCGCTCTACCCTCAGCCCCACACACCTCCCTGTCGATATTCCTGCCGGTGTGGAGGCCCTGTGGGTGAGAGTCACGCCCCCCTCCCATCCCAACAACACGGCCTCCATCATAGTCTGCGTCGTGTACCACCCCCCACGAGCCGCCACTGCACAGTTGCTCACCGCTCACATCATCAACACTGCTGATGCCCTGAGGGTGAGGTATCCTGCTGCCAAGCTGGTCATCTGTGGGGACTTTAACAGATTAGATATCAACGATATCCTACACCAGCTACACCTCACCCAGGTCGTGGACTTCCCCACCCACCAGCAAGCCATCCTCGACCTTATCCTCACAGACCTGGGCCAGCAGTACTCGCCACCCAAGCCGCTGCCTCCCATGGGACGGAGCACCCACCTCTCCATACTGTGGTCACCCACACCCACCACCTCGACCCCCCGGTCAGCTGTCACCAGGACCCACCGCCCCATGCCTGACTCAGCCATGAGGGAGTTTGGGCAGTGGGTGACACAACACCCGTGGACCGAGGTGCTGGATGAGGAGGACGTCCACTTAAAGTGGCAAAACTACGTCGCCACTACTACAGCAGCCTTCCACCACTACTTCCCAGCCAAGAGCGTCACAACGCACCCGTCTGATGCTCCCTGGATGACGCCCCGCATTAAAAGACTCATGCGTCAGCGGACCTGGGCGTTCCACTCCTGCCCGGTCCTTTACAGGAAACTAAGAAACAGAGTAATCAGGGAGATTAAGAATGCAAAGGCAAGCTATTACCCAGACAAGATACACCACCTCAAGCTGACCAACAACAGACAGTGGTACGCTAAGATCAAAGCTTTGTGTGGCTTACAAAAGCACACTTCATCCCTTCCTTGCACCTCACACCTTCCTGCTAATCTCGCGGCTCAGGAGATGAACGATCACTTTGCTGCTATCTGTCAAACCTTTCCTCCCCTCCACACCACTCCGCTTCCTGCCTATCTGCCCGCTCCCTCCCCTCCACACACTGTCCAGGCGATGGATGTTTTTAAGAGAATACTTAAATTTAAACCAAGATCCACCACACCCACTGACCTTCCTATAAAAATTTACAAGGAATTTGCTGTAGAGCTAGCAACACCGCTATGCTCCATAATAAACGCCTCACTCTCCCAACACTCTTGCCCCGCGGACTGGAAGACATCTTATGTCACTCCCATCCCCAAAACTTCCAGTCCTCAGTCACTCAATGACCTCAGGCCAGTCTCTATCACCCCCATCCCTAGCCTTATTTGTGAAGATTTTGTATATGACTGGGCATACACCAAAATTTGTAACACCGTGGATATCAGACAATTCGGAAATATTAGAGCCACCTCCACCTCACATTACCTGACCAGCTTCCTTGAATTCATCCACAGCCACCTGGACAAGCGAAACACCTCTCTAGCTGTTGCTTTTGTCGACTTCAAAAAAGCCTTTGATCTTGTTGATCACACTGTTGTCATCAGCAAGGCAGTAAGTCTGGGTCTCCCTCCTAACCTGATAGCGTGGCTAGCCGACTTCCTCACAGGGAGACGTCAGGCCGTTCGCTATCAGGGCTCTGTCTCTAATTTCCAACAGCTGACATGTGGAGTCCCCCAGGGGACCAAGATGGGTCCTCTATGCTTCCTCCTCCTCATCAACGACGCCCTCACCGACACCCCCCATCGCTGGAAGTATGTGGACGACTGCACCGTGGGCGTCCCAGTTTCCAACAAGAACCCGGACTCCTCGCCACTGCAAGCAATTCTGGAGCGACTGCAGACGTGGACAGAGGAGAGCAGGATGACCATCAACCACAGCAAAACTGTGGTGATGCATTTCTGTACCTCCTCTGTACCAGTGCCCCCTCCCCGGCTCACAGTGGGCCCTCACCCCCTCCAGGTGGTCCAATGTGCCAAGCTTCTCGGAGTCACGGTGGACGACCAGCTGACCTGGAAGCAGCATGTCGCCAGCACCGTGAGATCAGCTACCTACAGGCTGTACATGCTGCGCAGACTCAGGTCGCTGGGGACGCCGACAGATGAGTTAAGGGGGGTGTACCTCACCTTCATCCTCCCCAAACTCATGTACGCCTCCCCAGCGTGGTCCTCCTCCCTCACACACACTCAACAGCTACAGCTAGAGAGTGTGCAGAAAAGGGCGTGCAGGGTCATCCTTGGCCCTGCATACACCACCTATGAAGAAGCCCTGACCACCCTGAGTCTGTCCAGAATATCCACCAGGCACCGAGAGGCTCTGGAGAAGTTTGGGAAGGGACTACTGCATCATCCGCGTCTCAGAGACATGCTGCCGCCCGACGCGCCTCGCCCTGTCCGTGCCATCAGACACCACAACAAAATAACGCCCCTGAAGGCGCCGCGCACGGACCGGTACAGACTCAGTGCGATTCCCACCATGGTGCGAGCCATCAATCGATAGTATTTCCCTCCTAGATTAGTCTTACCGTTAGGATTAATGTTAAGTTTTTCCCCATCCCCTATGTACATTTTCAGTTTGTCAACTGCCTAAATAATAAACCGTTTATTATTATTATTATTATTATTATTATATTTAAAAACAGATTAAAATACATGTTCTAAACAGCTACTAAAAAATTCACTCATTAATGCTATACACTACAGTCATGTATATTCAAGTGACTTTCTATTGTAGTTCAGTATAATCACCACAAAATTGTTATCATGTTTTATATCACTTGCTTCCAAGAACTCACACTATTTGAAACACTTTCCCCATGTAAACTGTTATCAAGGATTACAAATCATGACTCTGCATCCTTTTCTCCTCATAGGTGTATAAACTGACATATACAGTGAAGTATTCAGTGAAGTATTCAGCATTCTTAGACTGCAACAACATTTACACTCAATTCCAACTACCATCATACTTTCCCTGTTAGTTGGGATTTCATTTTTTTTTTTTTTTGTCTCCCCTTCTACTAAGGGTCTTCATCTCTTCGTTGATGGTTTTTCCCTCCTTCATTAACTCTATTACCATTATTACTATTATTATTATTATTATTATTATTATTATTATTAGTAGTAGTAGTAGTAGTAGTAGTAGTAGTAGTAGTAGTAGTAGTAGTAGTAGTAGTAGTAGTAGTAGTAGTAGTAGTTATAATAATATTTTATTAATGTAATCATTACTTTCATTATTGCTATTATTGTATTGTTATCATTATTTGTATTATCTCTACTGTTGCTACTATTGCTGCTAGTGCTACTGCTACTATTACTACAATTATTATTATTATTACTATTATTATTACTATTATTATTATTATTATTATTATTATTATTATTATTATTATTATAGTTATTATCATTAATTATTATTATTATTATTATTATTATTATTATTGCTATTTTTATTATTATTATTATCATTATTATTATTATTATTAATATTATTATTATTATTATCATTATTATAACTGTTTTAGTATTATTGTTATTATCATTATTATTATTATTATTATTATTATTATTATTTTTATTATTATTGTTGTTGTTTTCATTATTATTATTATTATTATCATTATTATTATTATTATTAGTAGTAGTAGTAGTAGTAGTAGTAGTAGTAGTATTACAATAATTATTATTATTATTATTATTATTATTATTATTATTATTATTATTATTATTATTATTATTATTGCTATTATTACTAGTAGTAGTAGTAGTAGTAGTAGTAGTAGTAGTAGTAGTAGTAGTAGTAGTAGTAGTAGTAGTAGTAGTAGTAGTAGTAGTAGTAGTATCATTATTATTATTATATTTAGTGTTCTGTACTTTTAGTATCATTATAATAATTACAATCCTGCCTGAAAAGTTTTATCTTAATGTAGGCTTGCTAAACTATATATATCTTCAGCCTCTCTCTCACCGCCGCAATGTTGCATATCTAGCTGTCTTCTACCGCTATTTTCATGCTAACTGCTCTTCTGATCTTGCTAACTGCATGCCTCCCCTCCTTCTGCGGCCTCGCTGCACAAGACTTTCTTCTTTCTCTCACCCCTATTCTGTCCACCTCTCTAACGCAAGAGTTAACCAGTATTCTCAATCATTCATCCCTTTCTCTGGTAAACTCTGGAACTCCCTGCCTGCTTCTGTATTTCCACCTTCCTATGACTTGAATTCCTTCAAGAGGGAGGTTTCAAGACACTTATCCACCAATTTTTGACCACTGACTTGACCCTTTTACGGGACTGGCATTTCAGTGGGCATTTTTTTTATTGATTTTTGTTGCCCTTGGCCAGTGTCCTTCTTACATAAAAAAAAAAATTATATATATATATATATATATATATATATATATATATATATATATATATATATATATATATATATATATATATATATATATATATATATGAATAATTATAGATCAGAAAAACAGAATATGATATATTCTAATTACATAAATACTGTAGCAATAAATAAATATTTCAAATGTTTCTCATTGTTAGCTTCAAGGATGACAGTAACATCCAAGGCTTTACTGATTTCTTTGTCTTTGAGACTGCAGCAGCATAGCAAAGCCATCCTCCCAGTTCAAAGGTTGAGGAGCAAATGGTGTGCCTGGGTCCAGTGTCACATGCTCAGAGTGGGACACATGATAAAAGCTACAAATGGATCAGATTTACATAAACACATCTTCCTATCCTCACTTGGTAGTGTCTAAATGAAAGACAAGAACTCCAGCTTTTATTCTGATGCTCTTATGATACACAGAAGAGGCATATCAATGTGATATGTGAGAAAACATGGAGATTAAGCTATATGGAAACTGCCACCTCACTACAGCTGGCAAATTATACAAAATATACTAACCTGTCTATCTCTATTTGGCAGTGTCTAATTAGTTCAGACTATGCCTCCAATAGAAAGATTTGGCATATCCATGTCATAAGGGCTATAGTTATAAGTGACTATCTTCCAGGATATGGTATCCTATTATTTTTATGTAAGAGGGCCATTGGCCAAGGATAAAAAAAAAAAATTATGATAAAAAAAAAGAACCCATTTATTGCTGGTAAGTACACACTTCTAATTGTAAAAACACAAAATCACATTTATCACATATATGCCAAATCTGTACATCATGAGCATAATCTGATATATTATCTTGCATTCTGAGAATACTAAGTGAAGGCGGGCAGATATATCTTTGTACAATTGCCTCATGGCAGTGAGGTGGTAGCTCTTCCTACATAGCCTAGCCTATTTGACAAATTTTCTCATATATGATATTGACATACCCTCTTTATGTATCAAAAAGCATAGGGCGATGGCTAGAGTCCTCATCTTCCAGTTGCACACTATCATGTAAAACAAGATGTATTTGCACAAATTTGATTAGTTTTCAACTTTTGTTATGCATACAACTTTGATTTTACTTCGGCAAATCACTTGTCTGCTAGATGGTGCCGTTCACATGAGATACACTACACTTCGCCACACAGTCAGTTACTACGCAGACACCACACAAGTCGGACGTCGGTCCCGCCTCCTGTTCTGTTGTTACGACTTCTGTTATCGAGGAGTGATAGGAATATTACAGTTTTCTTGTTTGGATTGTGTATTATGATTTCCATTACCTGTTATAAGGGTGGAATATTGTCTTTAGTTATCCATTACCTGATTATAGGGCGGAGTATTGCTTATGGATATCCGTTACCTGATAAGGGCGGAGTGTTGCCTACTTGAATCCGTTACCTGATTTAAGGGCGGATTATGGACTATAAATATCCGTTACCTTGTATAAGGGCGGATTATTGGTTATATGATATCCGTTACTTGGTATAAGGCGGATTATTGGCAAATATTTTATGCTATATATATATAACAATATTTGGGCACTCTCGTGAGCCGACATAGGTGCGAGATGGTTCCATCTTGTTACCCATTATTGGGGCAAGAGGAATATTGCCTTATTTACAAGCCTGGGGGCATTTGACTTCCCAGATTATTATAAGGAAGGAGTTTTTGATTTAAAGTTACCCTGTGTGTGAGGTTATGGCACCCATGGGATTATAAAAGGAACTGCTGTTAAAAGGGGTGGCATCTTGTTAACATTAGCCGCCATGTCTAGGACGCCTTCTGATGCTTGCCCCAGTCCTGAGAGATTCAGAACTACCAGCATGCCACGCACCTCAGCTAAGGTAAAGGAACTACACAAGGGGAGTAAACATGAAGAAAGATCCAGATCTAAGAGCCGTTCTACTCGTCATGAGAGGTTAAGTTACTCTCGGTCACCTTCCCCTTCTCCAAAATACGCTGGTGAAGACAGCAATGCGCCTTCTTTGGGCATGATTATGGATGCTTTGACTGAGTTGAGGAAAGACATGGACAAGCTTAAGAAGGAAAATGGGGCTGTGAAGTCAAAAGCAGTTCATAACAATGCTCCCCTGTAGGTGTCAAATAATACTTTGATGCCTGATTCTCAGGAATCACAGGCAGGATTTTCTGGATTTAGAACTCCACTGAGGGAGGACAGTGATGAGGAAGAGGAAATCCAGAGGGATGTTCCTCATGATAGTATATTGTTACAAGGTGCTAAGAATTATGGACCCATGGAAACTGTCTCAAAAGAACTTGACAAGGAAATTGCTGCAATGGTGAACCACCTGTTTATTAATGGCATGAGGCAGGAAGATTACAAAGCCATTGTAGAAGATGAGGTGACATTTAGACCAAATAACTGCCATGCATTAACTCAAATGGATTGCAACCCACAGGTCCTGGACGCACTGCCTGCAGAGGCAAAGAAGGCAGACTTCCGCTTAAGGGAAGTGGGAAAAAAGATATTACCAAGGCAGCTACTATTGTTGTAAAATCGCTTACTGTGCTAGACAAGGTGGCACGTGATGAAGAGCACCAAATTATTGCAAATGGTGCATTAGCATTATTGGGTAATGCCCGCTACAGAAATAACTTGAACAGGCGACATATCATAAAGAGGGACATTAATCCCAAATATTCTCATTTGTGTGCTGACAAGGCTCCCATGATGGGTCTATTGTTTGGGGATGACCTGTCACAAGCCAACAGAAATATTGAGGAGGCAGAAAGGCTGAAAACCAAATTCACTTTTAAGAAGCCTACATCTTGGACTGCAAGCAGTGGCAGATTTGGTGGAGGTAAACAATGTAACTTTTTTGCCAAGGCCTCCTCCTGTGGATTCCCATCCAGATATCAGCCGTATGGTTTTCGCAGGATGCCCTCCAGTGGTGAACACAGGCGCTCCTACCCTGCTCAAGCTTGGACAACAAAAAACGTGAGAGGCCGGGGTCAACATATCCCCCGGCATTAACCCAGGTGAAAGAACAATTTGAGGCTGGGCAACTTCACAAGTTTATCAATAAATGGCGTGTGATTACAAGTGACCTGTTCATTTTGGATATGGTGGAACATTGTCATCTGAATATAGATGAAGCTAATATCGGATATTTATTTAGAGAGGATATACAGTATGTCTTTAGTGAGGAAGATAAACTGATTATGCATTAGGAGGTTAAAAAATTGTTAGAGATAAAGGCCATCATAGAGACACATGGACAGGATCAACAAATACTTTCACCAGTTTTTCTGAGGAAGAATAAGACTGGGGATTATAAATCCCCATGTTAAATCTTGAAAACTGAACAGGCATGTAGAATATACTCATTTTAAAATGGAAAATTTTGAACAAGTATTACAGCTGCTTAGTCAAGGAGATTATATGGCTTCTATAGACATTAAGAAAGCCTATTATTCAGTAAAAATTGCAGAGGAACAACAAAAATATCTATGTTTTAGATGGTTGGATAAGATTTACCAGTTCACATGTCTACCTAACGGGTTTTCGGATGGTCCTCGTCTATTTACAAAACTTCTGAAGCCAGTTTTCTCTACACTTAGGCATAAAAGCCACAACATCACTAGTTATATTGATGATACGCTTCTGTATAGTAGCTCTTTGCCGAGATGTTTTGATTGCATGAATGACAACATTCAGTTGTTGCAGAGTGTAGGTTTCTGCATAAATGTGGAGAAATCTGTTTTAAGTCCCGCTACGCGTATTGAGTATTTAGGTAACGTGATAGATTTGGTGGCCATGACAGTTACCTTGCCGGCGCGTAGGAGGGATGAGATTATACAGCATTGCTCTCTTTTAGTCAATAGACAAAGAAAAAATTAGAATTGTGGCAAGAGTGATTGGCCTGCTGGTGGCAGCAATCCCAGCTGTAGAGATGGGGAAGATGCACTATAGGAGGATGGAAAGAGCAAAGATCAAGGCTTTGGAAGAGGCATGTGGAGACTTTAATAGATGGATGAACATTACAGAGGTGATTAGAACAGATTTAAACTGGTGGATTAAGGAACTGGAGAATCAAAACAGGAAAATATTCAGAAATGCACCAGATACTGAGTTGTTCACAGATGCTTAAAATCTAGGATGGACAGGTTGCCAAAATAGCATCACTACCAATGGCAGATGGTCCCCTGAAGAGGTGCGTTCGCACATTAATGCGTGAATTATTGGCTATGTTATTCTCATTGAGATCTTTTACACATCTCCTTAGAGGTTTACACGTCAGGGTGTTATGTGATAACACCACAGCGATTAATTACGTGAATGAGATGGGAGGTGTTAAGTCAATAGTTTGTGATGACATTAGTAGGAACATCTGGGAATGGTGTCTTAGTAATGGGGTATGGCTGACAGCTTCCCACATACCAGGCAAATGTAACGTCATGGCCGACGAGGCATCACGTTACTTTAATGACGGACATGAGTGGCAACTGAATGAGATGATATTTAAGGAATTGTGTTCTATATTTGGGAATCCTTGTATAGACCTATTCGCTTCACGTTTGAACAAACAAATGACTCCATTCTGTGCATGGACACCAGATCCAGAGGCTGCATATATTGATGCAGTTACAATTCCGTGGGCTAAATTTAAATTGGTTTACCTCTTTCCTCCCTTCTCTCTGATCTCTAGATGTCTGCTGAAGTTAAGGGAGGAAAGGACCAGAGGATGGATCATAGTGCCATTTTGGCCATCACACCGTGGATGGGGGTGCTCCTTCGGATGCTAGTAGACGACCCTTGGGTCATACAGAGAAGGAAAAATGTGCTAATGCATCCGTCAACTGTTGAGGAACACCCAATAATGAAACACACAAATTTGATCGCTTGTCAGTTGTCCGGAAACAACTTGGAGAACGTGGCATATCTAAAGAAGGTACGGAAATCATTATGGCCTCTTGGAAACCAGCAACAGGTAGACAATACAACACTCACATCAAGAGGTGGACACTCTTTTGTAGTAGAGGGAACATTAATCCCATTGCACCATCTATAGCAGATATATTAAACTTTCTGTCTCGTAACTTTCAAAGGAATGTGGGTTATGAAAGCATTAACATGGCGAGAGGGACTCTATCTGCAATATGAATTATGGTGGAAGGCTGCAGAGCGGGCAATCACCCACTTGTCAACAGATTTCTGCGGGGAGTCTTCAACTTACGCCCTTCTACACCCAGGTACGCAACGACCTGGGATGTGAAACTTGTATTACAAAAGATAAGACTCATGGAACCACTACACAGCCTAACACTGAAAGACTTATCGCTAAAAATGGTGATGCTGATGGCAATGACACAAGCAGCCAGGATCCAAACTTTGCACTTATTGTTGGTGAATATGGCATTTGGAGAAGAATCTGTTTCAGTTTTGTTAGGAGGTAACATCAAGCAATGCAGGCCAAAATTTAATGTTCGTACTATTGTATTTAAAGCTTATCCTCAGGATTACAGATTGTGTGTAGTTAAGACTATGAAAGAATATACAGAAAGAACTGAGAGGCTAAGGACAGAATCTGGAAATGCAGATGGGAGACTACTCATAAGTTATATAAAACCCTATAGGGGTGTTTCTAAGGACATGGTGGCAAGGTGGCTTAAGAACATGTTATGTAAGTGTGGGATTGATACCAAGAGGTACACAGCAGGTAGTATTAGACCTGTGTCAGTGTCTAAGGCCAAGGCACTGGATGTGCCTATTGCCACCATCATGGCAAAAGCTGGACGCAGGAAGCCACATTTGCTAAATATTATAATAAGGATATACAAGGGGAAATAGACCCTTTTTCAAGAAGCAGTGCCAGGCTCAGTATAATGTAAGGTTTGAAATGTTATCAGCAGTAAAAATCATGTTCTATTTTCATAAATGACAATGGGGTTTTTGTAATAGGAACTTTTATTTACACCTATTTACAAAATGTGAAATTTGACAGAACCCTTTACATACAACACCCACATGACTTTAAAATCTCATGTGAACGGCACCATCTAGCAGACAAGTGATTTGCCGAAGTAAAATTACAGAAGTACATGAGACTTACTGTAGGTTAGTTGAAATGTGCTTCGGATTTTGCGAGGCACATCACGTCTGCTAGATGGTAGAGTTCACATGCCCTCCACTCCCTCCCTTTGTTAATTGATGATTCTTGGTTTACACAACAAAAATTCAAGGACTGGAAGGGTTGGGAGATAATACTCGTATTTCATGTGGGTAGTTGTATCTTTAAAGACTGACTGTGTGGCAAAGTGTAGTGTATCTCATGTGAACTCTACCATCTAGCAGACGTGATGTGCCTCGCAAAATCCGAAGCACATTTCAACTAACCTACGGTAAGTCTCATGTACTTCTGTAAGTATGTGGCACTGTGGCAGTTTAGGTACACAAATTAGCAATTCCTGAGCCTGGAAATTATCTGCCTGATATGAGGGAGTGATAACCATCTCCAAATAAGAGGGCAGAAAAGTCCAGGAAATTTGATGGCGAGGGAGAAACACTGGCATACAACGTATGCCCCCAGTGCTATTGCTAGGTAGAACACTGTGGTGTATTACATACACTGCCAGTGCTGGTGGGGTTAAGATCTAACATAGCTGTCCCTGTAATGCTCTTGGTTAAATGGTACATACCCACTAATGCTCTAAACATAACATTACCACACCTGAGTCTCTAAAAGATGGAATAATAATTTTCTATTTAAAAATCATAAGCTTTAGAAAAACCCACAAAGATCACAGAGTATGTTTTTTTTCATCAAGCTGTGTCTGTAAGCAGGTTTAAGGTGACAATGTATTCAAAGCAGCCTCTGCTCCCCTGTCTGTTCATGGAATGGTGAGAACCACTAAAACAGCTTCTTGTTTAGAATCATGTCATATAATTTTGCTGTTCTGTTAAAAGTGCTTTTACCTCTGCAGTTATTAATGTTGTTCTCATTATAATTTTATAGATATTGAATAAATTTCATTTGTTCCAAGAAACAGGACATGTCCCATAACAAATACAGTCAAACAAGTTTGCCATGGTTAGTTTTTTTGGTAGGTGACTGTCTGTCAGTGGCTTCTATGCCTTTGATGGGAGTGGTTTTGTAGCTCCTTGCTCCCTGCCTTCTCTCTCTTATTGCTCTTTCTATCTACTCAACAATGGATGGGAGGAAGAAAATGAATGCTAAGCAGTAGCTGTAATATATGAGAATTGTAAAAACTGCTGCATCCACCTCCTCTCTGCCCACCTCTCCTCCCCCTCACTGCCTGTCCCACCCACTAAAGAAAACATGAATACTGCAAGAAAAGGAGAGGAAGAGAAGAGGTGAATGAAATGTATATGGTGCTGTTTGTGCACCCCTACCTACATAATTGAAGGACGAGGAATGCATCATGGAGGGAAGGGAAGGCACCCAGTGCTGGTATAAAAAGAAATACCCTCACCCTATAAAGTGACATTCTTAGGATCCTCAGCAGAGATATTTACTAAATACCAATAAAGACACAAGAAAATTGACTGTCTGGCGTGTCAACTATAACTTTTTTTTCCACAGCATTAGAGAAACTAATAAAAGGCCTGGGACAAGTAGTAGTAAATATTGGAATAATGTGATGCTTCTTACAGTGTTTCATGTATTTGTGTTCAAGAGTTACATATGTTAAAAACATTCAAATTGTTCATTACATAAAGGAGATAAAGCTACTTCAATCTTTAAGTGGCCATAACTCAATACATGACTTTTTACCTTTAAATATTTCCATAAAATCAACAGTTGATCAGACTACCTTGGAAAAAAACTGTATCTGTTGTTCATGACAAGGAAAATAGTTAACCATTTTGATTTTTTAGAAAATGTGAAATAAAAAAGAGACAGGACGGAGAAAAGGTGAAAAATGTCAATGTTATGTTTTTTCTTGACATGATACAGTAATATTTTATGACATAAGGTAAATAAAAAACAATAAATAAATGGAACGGTGAAATATTTGGATAACAAATGACCTTCCATGCCTCTGGAACACTTTAAGTCAAAATGCAAATTGTCATAGTGTCATGACCTAGGTCATTCTTTTCCGTGGATAAATTATGTGATAATAATCCAAAATAGTCTGCAAAGTTTCAAGTCTTAGTTCCCGATACATTTTTCTATGATTTTTTATTCATATTTTCGGCCTGCTGGGGTGAGCTAAGTTCTTCTTTCTCTTATAGTCTTAATAGATCATTTCTTTCCTTTACCAGCAAATATCACAACACACATCCTTTATTATTCTAACCACCTTTTTTTCAGACATTATAATTATGTTCCTCCTTTTGTTGTCTCAATATTTCCTTTATATTAAGCTTCTGTTTTTCTCTCTCTTCCTTCCAGCTATGGGCTTCCTGTTTCATCATACCTTACACTTTATCTCATGACATCCTCACTCTGTTTATTTTCCCTCTCTAGTCTATTCTTAAGCTCCTTATTCTCCCTTTTTAAAGATGTAATCTCACTTCTGTTTTTACCATTTCAATCCTTAAGTTTTAGTACCTCTCCTCTTAATTTCTTGTTTTCATCTTTCCTCTCCTCTTATTGCTTGATATCCCTCAATTTTCTCAAAATACTCTTCATATCATCATCATTCATCTTCATCTTCATCATTCATTGCAGGACAGTGCTTCTGCACACAAGAGTATGGTGGCCATGATTGAAGTGGTGTCATGTGGCTTCAAATTGTTGTCCCATCCCCTTTATTCCCCAATCTGGCACCCTCTAACTTTCAACTTTTTCATACATAGAGAAGCAGCTGTGGGGTATCTCTTTTGCTGATAACAAGGAGACCAAGGATAAGGTCATGAAGGTGTTGGAGGGATTCAACCCATCATTTTTCAGGGATGGATTTTCACAACTGAAAATGAGACTGGAGAAGTACATCATGGTCAAAGGTGATTATGTTGAAAAGAAAAAAAGTAAGTTGAATGAACCTTTGCTCTATTTTTGCTCCTTCTTGGCTAGGCCAAGAATTCATTGAACACACCTCATATAATTGATTTTTTATATCTAATGGCCATTTTTGTTACAACTAGGCTTCGGTATTTGGTCTTTTATAATTGTGGAACTTAGCTTGGCTCAGGCAGGATTATTAGAGTGACACCCTTTCAGAGGCTCATATGGCTTCCCAGAGATCCTTGATGAAGTCACTGTCTGAGTGACTTCATAAGGTTGATAGGAAACATGTGGGCATTCTTTGACCATTTGGTAATAGCTTGAAAATGGTCAGCTTCTGGCAGGACTCAACTTAGGTCCCTCAGATCAACACATCTGAGTTCTGACCACAAGACCATTTTCTTTGTCTGCAGCAATACAGAGGCTAATGTTCCAGTGTGTTACACCTTGAGTCTTCCATCCACTTCAGAGGTATATCCAGAATTTCCTTTTCTGATTTGTTTAAATAATTGTTTGATATCCTAAGAAACTAGATCTTTTCCCCAGATATTCCATTCTCTCAACTATTTAATGGAACACACATCAGAGAAACTTAATGTCTAGCTTATCAATGTCCTCTACTGTCAGAAGGCATTTCTTGTCACTTCTTCCCCTTCCTTTCTTTCCTGAGGATAAGCAATGCCTGATGACCTATCTTTTGGATGCCAAACATATCTTCTCAGAAGAAGTAGCAAAATTTGGATAGAGATACTTGTGCCTCTGTCTCTCAGCTCATGATGACCTCTGCCCATAAGTCTCCTTGGAAGAAGTACTGCACAACTTCAGTATGAACACATACAGTAACTGTGTGTCAGCCTCCTCCTCCCTGTACTTTCAATACTTAGTTTCAAAGGTTTTCACAGTGTCAAAGTAAAGGCTCCAAGTCCCTTTACCCAGATTCCAGAAGTAATGGTAGGGGAATGAGGTTTTCAGAGATAGATGTCATGTTCCTCTGTTCCTTGAACAGCTGGCTGTCTGGTCATGAAATGGTAGGTGTGGCAGGCACTGCAGGTGGAGCCCTGGTTGATGGAAGTGTTCCAAGAAGAGACAGAAACATTTAAAGTGAAGAGTATCCCATATAATTAGTAAAGAAACCTGGAGTGTACAAACATCATAATATAATATTCAGCCACTCAGAAGCTGAGTAGGGCATGCCAACAAAAGTGCAGAAAAAAGAATACTGTGCCTAAGCTAATTTGAAAGGCAGAAAACATGTGATGTAAGCACTGGCCAACCTCAAAGCTTATACAAGCCATGACATCAAAACACAGCAAATCACAGACCAACAAAACAATGACATCAGTAGGTACCTCAAACAAAGGGGAAAGGCATCCTTTAACTGACAATGTACAGCAAAACTGAAAAAAAGGTTACACTGCATAGGCAACAAGAGAAGAGAGAAAAGGCATTGCCAGGTATTTGCACAAATACAGTACAATAGTTATAAAACCATGCAGCAAAGACATAAACAGCAGGATGGACAGCAAGGAGGATGATAGTACTGGCAGACAGGAGTACCAGGCTGACAAGGACAGGTAGGCACAGAATACCATAAGCTTTTTTTTTTTTTTTTTTTTTATGTAGGAAGGATACTGGCCAAGGGCAACAAAAATCTAATAAAAAAAAATGCCCACTGAAATGCCAGTCCCATAAAAGGGTCAAAGCAGTGGTCAAAAATTGGTGGATAAGTGTCTTGAAACCTCCCTCTTGAAGGAATTCAAGTCATAGGAAGGTGGAAATACAGAAGCAGGCAGGGAGTTCCAGAGTTTACCAGAGAAAGGGATCAATGATTGAGAATACTGGTTAACTCTTGCGTTAGAGAGGTGGACAGAATAGGGGTGAGAGAAAGAAGAAAGTCTTGTGCAGTGAGGCTGCGGAAGGAGGGGAGGCATGCAGTTAGCAAGATCAAAAGAGCAGTTAGCATGAAAATAGCGGTAGAAGACAGCTAGATATGCAACATTGCGGCAGTGAGAGAGAGGCTGAAGACAGTCAGTTAGAGGAGAGAAGTTCATGAGACGAAAAGCTTTTGATTCCACCCTGTCTAGAAGAGCAGTATGAGTGGAACTCCCCAAGACATGTGAAGCATACTCCATACATTGACGGATAAGGCCCCTGTACAGAGTTAGCAGCTGGGGGGGTGAGAAAAACTGGCGGAGACATCTCAGAACACCTAACTTCATAGAAGCTGTTTTAGCTAGAGATGAGATGTGAAGTTTCCAGTTCAGATTATAAGTAAAGGACAGACCGAGGATGTTCAGTGTAGAAGAGGGGGCACAGTTAAGTGTCATTGAAGAAGAGGGGATAGTTGTCTGGAAGGTTGTGTCAAGTTGATAGATGGAGGAATTGAGTTTTTGAGGCACTGAACAATACCAAGTTTGCTCTGCCCCAATCAGAAATTTTAGAAAGATCAGAAGTCAGGCGTTCTGTGGCTTCCCTGCGTGATATGTTTACCTCCTGAAGGGTTGGACGTCTATGAAAAGACGTGGAAAAGTGCAGGGTGGTATCATCAGCGTAGGAGTGGATAGGACAAGAGGTTTGGTTTAGAAGATCATTAATGAATAATAAGAAGAGAGTGGGTGACAGGACAGAACCCTGAGGAACACCACTGTTAATAGATTTAGGAGAAGAACAGTGACCGTCTACCACAGCAGCAATAGAACGGTCAGAAAGAAAACTTGAGATGAAGTTACAGAGAAAAGGATAGAAACCGTAAGAGGGTAGTTTGGAAATCAAAACTTTGTGCCAGACTTTATCAAAGGCTTTTGATATGTCCAAGGCAACAGCAAAAGTTTCACCAAAATCTCTGAAAGAGGATGACCAAGACTCAGTAAGGAAAGCCAGATCACCAGTAGAGCGGCCTTGACGGAACCCATACTGGCGATCAGATAGAAGGTTGTGAAGTGATAGATGTTTAAGAATCTTCCTGTTGAGGATAGATTAAAAAACTTTAGATAAGCAGGAAATTAAAGCAATAGGACGGTAGTTTGAGGGATTAGAACGGTCACCCTTTTTAGGAACAGGTTGAATGTAGGCAAACTTCCAGCAAGAAGGAAAGGTAGATGTTGACAGACAGAGCTGAGAGTTTGACTAGGCAAGGTGCAAGCACGGAGGCACAGTTTCGGAGAACAATAGGAGGGACCCCATCAGGTCCATAAGCCTTCTGAGGGTTTAGGCCAGCGAGGGCATGGAAAACATCATTGCGAAGAATTTTAATAGGTGGCATGAAGTAGTCAGAGGGTGGAGGAGAGGGAGAAACAAGCCCAAAATTGTCCAAGGTAGAGTTTTAAGCAAAGGTTTGAGCAAAGAGTTCAGCTTTAGAAATAGATGTGATAACAGTGGTGCCATCTGGTTGAAGTAGAGGAGGGAAAGAAGAAGAAGCAAAGTTATTGGAGATATTTTTGGCTAGATGCCAGAAATCACGAGGGGAGTTAGATCTTGAAAGGTTTTGACATTTTCTGTTAATGAAGGAGTTTTTGGCTAGTTGGAGAACAGACTTGGCATGGTTCCGGGCAGAAATATAAAGTGCATGAGATTCTGGTGATGGAAGGCTTAAGTACCTTTTGTGGGCCACCTCTCTATCATGTATAGCACGAGAACAAGCTGTGTTAAACCAAGGTTTAGAAGGTTTAGGACGAGAAAAAGAGTGAGGAATGTACGCCTCCATGCCAGACACTATCACCTCTGTTATGCGCTCAGCACACAAAGACGGGTCTCTGACACGGAAGCAGTAGTCATTCCAAGGAAAATCAGCAAAATACCTCCTCAGGTCCCCCCAACTAGCAGAGGCAAAATGCCAGAGGCACCTTTGCTTAGGGGGATCCTGAGGAGGGATTGGAGCAATAGGACAAGATACAGATATGAGATTGTGATCGGAGGAGCCCAACGGAGAGGAAAGGGTGACAGCATAAGCAGAAGGATTAGAGGTCAGGAAAAGGTCAAGAATGTTGGGCGTATCTCCAAGACAGTCAGGAATACAAGTAGGGTGTTGCACCAATTGCTCTAGGTCATGGAGGATAGCAAAGTTGTAGGCTAGTTCACCAGGATGGTCAGTGAAGGGAGAGGAAAGCCAAAGCTGGTGGTGAACATTGAAGTCTCCAAGAATGGAGATCTCTGCAAAAGGGAAGAGGGTCAGAATGTGCTCCACTTTGGAAGTTAAGTAGTCAAAGAATTTCTTATAGTCAGAGAGTTAGGAGAGAGGTATACAGCACAGATAAATTTAGTATGAGAATGACTCTGTAGTCGTAGCCAGATGGTGGAAAACTCGGAAGATTCAAGAGCGTGGGCACAAGAGCAGGCAGGAGTAGGTAGATAGGCAGGAAAGAAAGTGTCGTGAGATCCAGTAAAACAATAAAAGTGGGCAGCTGGGTAATGACGGCAGTGAACAGCACTAGTCAGGGGCAATACAGCAAAGGCTAACAAGGGCAGGCTGGCAGAAAAGTAAGCCAAACCAAAGGCCAATGAGCAGCAGCAGGAGGCATTGTAGTAGTGGTGGGCCCAACAGCAGGGCCATGAGACAGACAGCAAGGCTGGAAGTAGGAGACAGTATGAAGAGCTACACCAAGAACAAAGGTGGCAAGTCAAGTAGCAGACAGCCAGCAATCAGATCCCATGAGCAGAGTTTACTGCAGGATGCAACTGACAGCAGCTTACAGAGTGGGGAAAAACTCATACAGCATAAGATATATAATACATGATACTGTACTCAAAAGAGACAATTGATAATAGTTTAGTACATATTTAAGAACAAAAACAATAATAAATTATCAAAATTGAATGATGAAGTGAGAATAGTCAAGATGGTGAGAAGTAAAGTTGGTAAAGTTTAGTACATATTTAAGAACAAAAACAATAATAAATTATCAAAATTGAATAATAAAAGTGAGAACAGTCAAGGTGGTGAGAAGTAAAGTTGGTAATACATGTCTGATGTTTACTGTGTCACAGAAGATAATACAAATATAAATAAATAAGTAGATTCCTCTCATGAGACACTGCCCTACCAGGCCAAGGAGAGATCACTATTCCTCTCACTCTGGGTAATGATGAGGAGGAGGGGAGAAGAACAACTCAGGTCACTTTCTCTTGGCATTTCTCAAGCAGAGCCTTCCTAAGCTTCCTCAGTATCAGCATAGTATGGTTAATTAATGGAGTGACCAAGATCCAAAAAAGTCCACAAGGAGAGTCCTTTCAGGGTCCCAGAACACTGTCACCATGACCTTCTGCAATGACCTCATGACCTTGAATTTCCATGGGGTTAGAGAGGAGGGATACTTCCATTGCTTAGATTCAGCTTTCGTTTCCAAATTGAAATGAGGAACCCACATTTCATCCTGCGTTATAATTCAAGCCATGAATCCCTCTGGATCCGCTTTCACAAAGGTCAAAATTTCTGTTGAGGTCATTATCTGGATCTTCTGCTCAGGTGTCAGCATTCTTGGGACCCATCAGACAGACAGCTTGGAAAGGCTGAGGTGATCGTGCAAGATGGTAACAACAAATCCATTACTGATCCCTAGTTCAGAAGCAATGTATTGCACTGAGATTTGGCAATGACCCATGACCATGCTCTGCACTGTGCCCACAGTTTCCTTGGTGACCACAGTTGATGGACCATCACTTTGGGAGTCATCCTTACATGAGTCTCAGCCCTACTTGAAAAAAAGCAGCCAAACATTTGACAGTAGAATAGGATAAGGCACTGTCCCCTAGTGCTCTCCTCAACCCCCCATGAATCAACTGTGGCACTTTTCTTTGAATCACGGGAAACTTTATCACAGCCCATTGTTCAACTTTACTCATTTTGCCAAAAGGTACCATTCCCACTCACAAAAAGTCATCACTGAATTGAATAAAAAAATATTGGGAGGATGCCAGCCCATGCATTACCTGTTGGAACATGTACAAACATGTTCCAGCTGCAGTGGGCTCTTGTCTCCCATTCCTTCTATGTTAAACTGAGAACTCATTGAACACCCCTCACATAATTCAAGTATATCAAGGACCATTTTCAAAACAATCTTGAAAACCCAATGATGTGACATTTATTCTAAGGCAAGTAAAATATATAAAGTTTAAATATACAACCTTTACTATTATTCTGTAATGCAGTAAGAGTGACCATTAAATGCTCTAAATCAATAAAAAAAATTGCATGTTGGGATTGCTGGTCAGGGGTGAGTTGATATCACTGATGTTCTAAACTAGTGGCTGGCTGTGTTTTCATAGCCAAAGGCAGCTTCCTTGCATTTATCCAATGGTTCCAAGCTTATAAGTTCTTCTTAACTTTGTGAATTTAACAAAGTAATACTGGTAGAGTGGCAAGAATGTATCTTAATAGGACTTGTTAATGTGGTTGGTGGCTGGCGACTGCTTCTTAGGCAGGCAAGTTACCTGCCTCCTGGCTTGCTTGCCACATTAAAAACAAAAGCTATACGCCTTTCATACACTTCTATCTTGGTTTTATTTTATTTAATAACTAATACTTAGTTTGTACCAGATTACCCTTTAATATAACTTTACAATTTATATACAAATCACAACACAAACCAATAATGCACTGATATTAGGCATGATACAAGTGGAAACTTTCACAGATGCAATGAAATTCCTGGTCAGTACAACAGAGACATCATCAAAACTACCGATGTATCAGTATCGGTATTGGTGGTATCAGCATATTTTAGGAGTACTGGTATCAGTATTGGCTGATTTTCTGCTGATACTACAGATACTTGAAGAAGTTTTGTACGTTGCATGTTACTTGTTTCAAATAATTTTGTTCAACAGAAACTGGATTTTCTAGATTGTTGAAAAATATTAGAAAGTGTAATTATCTAGTATCATGATAAAACATAGTTTGGAATTTCCCACAATTTAATTTTCATCAGTTTAAACAGTAAGATTCATATTACATTGAATACAAGTATATAATACTTGGTATAGCCTTTGGTACTGCGGACATATAGAAATCTGAGGGCCTGAGTTGGATCCTGGCCTCAGCATTTGGAGCACAGCCCACCCAGCTGTTCATCCATCCCTTACAGGTTGGTCGATAGATGGGTATCTTGAGAAACCCGGGTAAGGTAAACTGTAGAAACCCAGATGTCATTCTAGCCCTGTGTCCTGTGGTAGAAAGTTCTTACCCACCACAGGCTCAAGGGCTAGTGGGATGGAGATGAGTGCCGCAGCCATGCATTGCCACTGTGTATACCCCCCCACTTTACCTTACCTATAGGGCTAATGAGCTATAAGTAAAAAGTGGGATAGTGATAGGAGAGAGGATGAAGGTAGTAAAAGAATTCAGGTATCTAGGAACAGTGTTATGCAAGCATGGAGAGAAGGAGGGAGAAATAATGAGTTGTGGAGGGCAGGAGTGTCATAGGATCACTTGCAAGAATTCTGGAAGGAAGGAATGTGACCATGGAGGTTAAAAGGGGCTTAAGAAACAGTATTCCCCTGCCAACATTAACATATGAATCAAAGACATGACATGGACTATGGGGTACAATAGTCAAGAGTGCTTGCTGTGGAAATGAGCTGTCTGAGAGGAGGCTCTGGAGAGACCAGATGGGAGAAGGAGAGCAATGAGAGACGTGACATAAGTACATGTGCGAATGGAATGAATTGTGGAGTGGTGGAGTGGGTTAAGAGAAATATACTGAAGTGGTTTAGTCATGTTTGGAGGATGGGGAATAAGGAGTTGTGAAGGTGTATGAAAGTGAGCTCAAGAGTCCTAATAGGAGAGGAGACCACTTGAAAGATAAGACGGGGTGGAGAAGTACCTTTTAGAAAGATATGGATAGGGAGGAATGCTTGAACAAGCAAGGAGAGTGTGTTGCTGGACAGTGAGAGTTGGAGATATTTCTGTCGTGGTCACCCTCTGGGGGGGGATGTTCCAGAGGTAGCGAGTCATCAGAGCTATAGATAGATAGATAGATAGATAGGTAGACTTTAAGTCTTCTTTTTGTGTCTAATACAGAAGTTAGCTCCTACATCAGCTTATGAAAGAAAACTGTAAAATCAATATCAGTGTGATAAGTTTAGTTTCATTCATAATTTTATTAACACTGATACAGTACGTAAGTATCAGGGACAGTTATTAGATGCAAAATACGATATGGCTGTTTCAATTTATTTTAGGTTTGGCTTGGACTCTTAAGTGAAGACACAAACTACCATCCATCTGGGAAAGTTCAGCTCTGCACTTCACTACCATGATTATTATGGGTACAGAGCATCACAGTATTAGTATTGTGTGGAAATTCTACACAGTGTCTAAAGATGATGGAGCAAAGGTTGAGTGCAAACTATGCAACATATCTTTGTCAAGATAAAGAGGAGAAATCATTTAACAGAACTAATCTGAGAAAACACATACAAAGTAAGCATAAACAAGAACTTGAAAAAGAACAATTGCTGGTGACTGAGGAAAATAACCATTTGAAAAACAAACAAAAATTAGATGAATGTCAATCTGACAAAACTCACAAAACTTTACTCTCTTGTAGCAACAGTGATACTCAGTCTACCTTGGAGCAAATGCTCAAACTGAAAAAAATCTGGGACATAAACAGTGATCAATCACAAGCTATACACTATGCTATAGGGGAAATGATTGCTGTAGACTGTCAGCCTTACTCCATAGTTAAGGATGTTGGATTTTTGAGGCTCATGAAAAAACTGAAGCCAAACTATCAGCTGCCAAGCAGGAAGTACTTTTCTGAGAAGATTGTACCATCCATTTATGGATCAATGTTTGAGGTGAGAATTGTTGTTAATGAAGCAGAGCACATCAGTTTCACCAGTGAAATTTGGACAAGCAACAGTGATATTTCTTTTATTAGTTTAACTGCTCACTGTTTGAATTTAAATTTTGAACAAAAGACTGTTGTACTAAGAGTAAGACCATTCCCTGGTTCACACACTGCAGCCCATATCACTTCCTTTAAGATACACTGCAAGAATTCAACATACCAACTTACAAAGTGCATCTTCTCACAAGAGACAATGGTGCCAATATAGTAAAGGGCATTGAAGGAAAAGGGCATCAAAGTTTGTCATGCTTTCTGCACACTTTACAACTTGTGATACATGACAGCATATTTGAACAAAGAGTGGTAAAAGACATCAATGCACAATGCAAGCAGATTGTTGGTCACTTCAACCATCCTCCTGTAGCTTACAGCAAGCTGGCACAAATGCAGAAAGATCATGAAGTTCCTCAGCACAAACTCATACAGGACGTTCCCACGAGGTGGAACAGCACATACTTAATGCTGGACCGAATGTCAGAAAAAAAGACAGCTGTAGCAAATCTCAAATCTTCCTGTCTTTAATGCAAACAAGTGGAACATCATTAAAAAGCTATCAGCTTTGCTAAAGATATTTCACAAAATGATGGTGGAGGAGGCAGTAGACACCTGCCGAAATGATACTTACTCCCAGTGAGGTCTAAAGCACTGTTCAGGGGGTGCTGTGAACTTATCATTAAACCCAGCTGTGACCTCACTGAACGTTTCCCTTTGTGTCTCACAGCATGCCCTCTAAAGACAACTTTCTTCCTCCACACAAAACTACAAGCACCTAATAACACACACACCCTTCACTCAAAAATTTCAAAATTATCATGGCAACTCCTACACCAGCCTTGGAGTTCCCATCTGGGGAGGGGACCATAAATGTCCCCAGGTCGGACTGCCTTTCTGTTGATGACCCTAAGTGTCTTGACACCCCCCCTTGACTTTTTCTTCATTAACTTCTGCAACATTTGCAGTCTAAGATCAAATTTTAAATCTGTAGAACACCACCTCTCCTCTTCTAAACTTCATCTTCTTTTCCTCACTGAAACTCAGGTGTCTGAGGCAAATGACAGTAGCCACTTTTCTGTTCCTACTTTCTCTATCCTCATTTTCAATCCAAAGCTGGATGTTGCGTTTATGTGCGCAATGACTTAGCCTGTTCTCGTGCCCACGCTCTTGTATCTTCCGAGTTTTCCACCATCTGGCTACAACTACAAAGTCACTCTCAAACTAAATTTATCTGTGCTGTATACCTCTCACCTAACTCCTCTGACTATAAGAAATTCTTTGACTACTTAACTTCCAAAGTGGAGCACATTCTGACCCTCTTCCCTTTTGCAGAAATCTCCATTCTTGGAGATTTCAATGTTCACCACCAGCTTTGGCTTTCCTCTCCCTTCACTGACCATCCTGGTGAACTAGCCTTCAACTTTGCTATCCTCCATGACCTAGAGCAATTGGTGCAACACCCTACTCGTATTCCTGACCGTCTTGGAGATACGCCCAACATTCTTGACCTTTTCCTGACCTTTAATCCTTCTGCTTATGCTGTCACCCTTTCTTCTCCGTTGGGCTCCTCCGATCACAATCTCATATCTGTATCTTGTCCTATTGCTCCAATCCCTCCTCAGGATTCCTCTAAGCAAAGGTGCCTCTGGCGTTTTGCCTCTGCTAGTTGGGGGGGCCTGAGGGGATATTTTGCTGATTTTCCTTGGAATGACTACTGCTTCCGTGTCAAAGACCTGTCTTTGTGTGCTGAGCGCATAACAGAGGTGATAGTGTCTGGCATGGAAGTGTACATTCCTCACTCTTTTTCACGACCTAAACCTTCCAAACCTTGGTTTAACACAGCTTGTTCTCATGCTATACATGATAGAGAGGTGGCCCACAAAAGGTACTTAAGCCTTCCATCACCAGAATCTCATGCACTTTATATTTCTGCCCGGAACCATGCCAAGTCTGTTCTCCAACTAGCCAAAAACTCCTTCATTAACAGAAAGTGTCAAAACCTTTCAAGATCTAACTCCCCTCATGACTTCTGGCATCTAGCGAAAAATATCTCCAATAACTTAGCTTCTTCTTCTTTCCCTCCTTTATTTCAACCAGATGGCACCACATCTATTTCTAAAGCTGAACTCTTCACTCAAACCTTTGCTAAAAACTCTACTTTGGACGATTCAGGGCTTGTTCCCTCCCTTCTCCTCCCTCTGACTACTTCATGCTACCTATTAAAATTCTTTGCAATGATGTTTCCCATGCCCTTGCTGGCCTAAACCCTCAGAAGGCTTATGGACCTGATGGGGTCCCTCCTATTGTTCTCCGAAACTGTGCCTCCATGCTTGTACCTTGCCTAGTCAAACTCTTTCAGCTCTCTGTCAACATCTACCTTTCCTTCTTGCTGGAAGTTTGCGTACATTCAGCCTATTCCTAAAAAGGGTGACCATTCTAATCCCTCAAAATACTGTCCTATTGCTTTAATTTCCTGCCATTCTAAAGTTTTTTAATCTATCCTCAACAGGAAGATTCTTGAACATCTGTCACTTCACAACCTTCTATCTGATCGCCAGTATGGGTTCCATCAAGGCCGCTCTACTGGTGATCTTCTGGCTTTCCTTACTAAGTTTTGGTCATCCTCTTTTAGAGATTTTGGTGAAACTTTTGCTGTTGCCTTGGACATATCAAAAGCTTTTGATAGAGTCTGGCACAAAGCTTTGATTTCCAAACTACCCTCCTACGGCTTCTATCCTTCTCTCTGTAACTTCATCTCAAGTTTCCTTTCTGACCGTTCTATTGCTGCTGTGGTAGACGGTCACTGTTCTTCTCCTAAATCTATTAACAGTGGTGTTCCTCAGGGTTCTGTCCTGTCACCGACTCTCTTCTCATTATTCATTAATGATCTTCTAAACCAAACTTCTTGTCCTATCCACTCCTACGCTGATGATACCACCCTGCACTTTTCCACGTCTTTTCATAGACGTCCAACCCTTCAGGAGGTAAACATTTCACGCAGGGAAGCCACAGAACGCTTGACTTCTGATCTTCCTAAAATTTCTGATTGGGGCAGAGCAAACTTGGTATTATTCAATGCCTCAAAAACTCAATTCCTCCATCTATCAACTCGACACAACCTTCCAGACAACTATCCCCTCTTCTTCAATGACACTCAACTGTGCCCCTCTTCTACACTGAACATCCTCAGTCTGTCCTTTACTTATAATCTGAACTGGAAACTTCACATCTCATCTCTAGCTAAAACAGCTTCTATGAAGTTAGGCTTTCTGAGACATCTCCGCCAGTTTTTCTCATCCCCCCCCAGCTGCTAACCCTGTACAAGGGCCTTATCCGTCAATGTATGGAGTATGCTTCACGTGTCTGGGGGGGTTCCACTCATACTGCTCTTCTAGACAGGGTGGAATCAAAAGCTTTTCATCTCATCAACTCCTCTCCTCTAACTGACTGTCTTCAGCCTCTCTCTCACTGCCGCAATGTTGCATCTCTAGCTGTCTTCTACCACTATTTTCATGTTAACTGCTCTTCTGATCTTGCTAACTGCATGCCTCTCCTCCTCCCGTGGCCTCACTGCACAAGACTTTCTTCTTTCTCTCACCCCTATTCTGTCCACCTTTCAAATGCAAGAGTTAACCAGTATTCTCAATCATTGATCCCTTTCTCTGGTAAACTCTGGAACTCCCTGCCTGCTTCTGTATTTCCACCTTCCTATGACTTGAATTCCTTCAAGAGGGAGGTTTCAAGACATTTATCCATCAATTTTTGACTACTGCTTTGACCTTTGTATGGGACTGGCATTTCAGTGGGCATTTTTTTTTATTGGATTTTTGTTGCCCTTGGCCAGTGACCTTCCTACATAAGAAAAAAAAGTGAAAGATCAAGCATTGCATCTAATATTATCCCTGAAATTAAGTTCCTGATGCTCTTCATTGGAAAAGCTTCAACTAATGCACAGTTTTCTAGATTAGGTAGCAAGCTGATTGCTCTCAAAATGTCAGCAAACACCAGATTTTCAAAGTATTTGAGTGACAGCAACATGATCCTTGTAACATTTCATGACCCACGATATAAAGATAATTTTTCTCAGTGATGAATCATCGGAAATTGCTCTGGTAAATATTCAGAATAACTTGGTGGAAACCTTTGAGAAGCGACAGCAGGCTGTGCAGGCAGAGCAAGAGGTGCACAGAGAAGAGGAAGCTGATGCTTCTAGTTCCTATGGCAGAACATCTGGTAGAAACGATTCTGAGGTAGAAAATGTGCAGCTGCAAGGCAATTTTCAAGAGAACGATTTAAATTATCCTGATTTTGGTAAATGCTATGATGAACTTGTCTTCCTAGCAAAAAGTGACAATGGAAATACTACTCCACAATCAGACTCATCAAAAATGGGGTCAGAATGCAAGTGGTCATCACTGACAACTTTTGTAGCTATTGGCATTCCCATGTCTATGGGAATGCAGCCACATAAAGAAACTCCTTTAGATTGGTGGAAAGTAAACATATGTGGGTTCCCATATTTGAGTACCTTAGCAAATAAATACCTGTCTGTTCCACCATTTTCAGTTGAAAGTGAGAGAAGTCTGTCTTAATACCCACACAACATTTGGAATACTTGGGGAACATTATTGACTCTGAGATAATGACAGTTACCTTACCTGAATGGAGGAAAGAGAAAATAATTCAAAGTTGCAAACAACTTTTTCACAGTGAACGAGACAGAATCAGGAATGTGGCCAAAGTGATTGGGTACTTGGTCGCTGCAATTCCAGCAGTGGAAATGGGGAAACTGTATTACAGGAAACTGGAAACTGCTAAAATTTCAGCATTACAAAATGAAAAAGGCAACTTTGATAAATGGATGGACATCACATATGACATGAAAACAGATCTGATTTGGTGGATAAATCATATTGCAGGACAAGGCAGGAAAATTTTTAGACCAGGCACGGAATTAAACCTGTACACGGATGCCTCAAACTTAGGTTGGGGTGGTTACCTTAATTGTCTACAAGTTAATGGTAGATGGACAATTAATGAAAAAAGAGTTGCACATCAATGAGAAAGAATTCAAAGCCATCTTATTTGCAGTAAAGTCATTTGCACATCAGATCAGAGGTAAACACATCAAAGTGCTTTGTGACAACACAATGGCAGTGAACTATGTAAACCAAATGGGGGGCACAAAATCCACATGACATCAGTAGAGAAATCTGGGAATGGTGTGCAAAAAACAATGTCTGGATTACATGTTCTCACATTCCAGGCAAAGGTAACTCCATGGCAGACGCTGCATCTCAAAAGTTTAATGACAGGCATGAATGGAAGTTAAATGAGGACATTTTTAGGGCACTTTGCAGTATCTTTGGAGTTCCTAGCATTGATCTATTTGCCTCTAGATTGAATAAACAGGTATCTCGCTTTTGTTCATGGCAACCTGACCCTGAAGCGGAACACTTTGATGTTTTCTCAATAAACTGGTCACAGTCTGAGCTGGTATACATTTTTCCCCCATTTGCTCTAATTGCCAGATGCCTTAAAAAAAATGTGTGCTGGCTGTCTCAAACATGGATGGGGCCCCTCCTCACAATGCTCGTCAAGGAACTGCGGCTACTAATGAGGAGGAAGGACATTCTACACCACCCGTCAATGGCAGAGGAACACCCCATCATGGAGCACACCAGGTTGATGGCATGTCTATTGTCAGGCAACAGCTACGAGCAAGAGGCATTTCGGCAGCAGGTACAGACATTATCATGACCTCCTGGAGACCAGCAACTGAGAGACAGTATCAAACACATGTCACCAGATGTTTACAGTTTTGTGACAGGGGACAAATCAATCCCCTTAATCCCACTATAATGGATATTATACATTTCTTGTCTGACACTTTCCACAGGGGTGTCAGCTACGATTCCGTCAACACGGCGAGGGGAGCACTATCTTCACTTGGGATAGTAGTAGACGGCTGCAGAGCAGGTAATCACCCTCTTGTCAACAGACTCCTGAGAGGTGTCTTCAATTTGAGACTGCCAAAACCCAGGTATTCAGAGACCTGGGGTGTCCAGCTAGTGCTAGAAAAACTAAGAACTATGGAACCATTATGCAGCCTTCAACTAAAAGAACTAACCTTAAAATTAATCATGCTAATGGTACTCATGCAAGCAGCCAGAGTGCAAACATTGCATTTGTTAATGTTGAAAAATATTAGCATTGGAAAGGACTCTATTTATGTTTGGTTAGGGCAAAACATTAAACAGTGTAGACCAAATTCAATGTACAATTTGTGGAATTTAAAGCATACCCAAAGGATAGAAAACTATGTGTTTAGGAAACATTGAAAATGTACATTGAAAAAAACTGAACACTTAAGGAATGGTGTCGATCATGTGAACAGGAACTTACTCATCAGCTTTATAAAGCCACACAAACCTGTAACCAAGGACACTATTGCAAGATGGATTACGATCATGCTGCACTGCACATGTCAGGAGTGGATACAATAAAGTATTCAGCTGGCAGTGTTTGGCCAGCTGCAGCATCAAAGGCAAAGGCCATGGCCAAGGACACAGTAATTCAGGTAATTAAAGAAAAGGAGGTTATGGAGAGAGACACAGTGGATAAGAAGAAATGATTGGTCTTTTTTGGACTGCAGGAGAAGAAAAAACCAGTAAAGTCTGTCAGAGAGAGAGGAGTTGGTAAGGAAAATTATTACAATGGTCCAAGATGAGGAACAGGGACTGGAACGAGAAGTGGAAGAAGCATATAGAATTGAAAAATATAGTGAAGGAGGTAAAAGACTGTTAAAAGTGAGAATGAGATCCAAAGTTGTAGTAGAGGAGATCCTAGCGAGAACTGGGAAACAGGCTGAAAGTTCAGAATACAAGAATATTTGGCTAAAAAGAGATATGAACTTGAAAGAAAGGGAAAAAGAGAGGGATCTGAGAAATGAAGCTAAGGAAAAAAAAACGAGAGAAGGATAGAGACCGAGAAGAGAAAATTTTATTGGAGGGTACTAGATGTGAGACTATGGAAATGGTATATTCGGGAAAAAGAACAAGAAATGAAAGAACCACAGCAGCAGACAGACTAATTGCATGTGGTGGGAGTAGTACATTAAGAGTAATATATACAAACAGATGGGTTATTTTCAGGTGTACAGGAAGTGAGAGATTACCTAAAGGAAAATAGACCAGATGTGTTGTGTGACTAACTGAGACAAAGTTAAAAGAGGAAGTCCATTTAAGCTTGAAGGAAGAGGGATATAATTATTGGTGGAGAGATAGAAAGAGAAAAGGAGGAGGAGGAGTACTGATAATGGTTTGAGATGATATATATGTGGAAGAAGTGCAATATGGAGATGGCATGGTGGAGGTCATAGGTATAACAATCAGGACCAGTGGGAGAGAAAGGAGGAGGATCATATTAACGTATGTGCTACCGAAGACTAATACATGGAGGTTGGAGGATGACAAGGAAATGCATAAGGAAGTGTTGAAGTGCCTAGACAACATGATAAGGAAGGACAGTAAAAATACTACTAGTGGGAGACTTTAACTGCAAAACTGTAAGCTGGGAGGAGATGGAAGTTAATGGAAATGCTGGACCATGGAGTGAAGAAATGCTACATTTAGCTATGGTGAATACAATGGACCAATGGATGGAGGAATTTACAAAATACAGAGGGGAGGAAGAACCATCTATGCTAGACCTAGTGTTCACAGAAAAACTGGAGCCCAGTCCAGCCATTAAATACTTAACCCCAGTGAGAAAAAGTGATCATGTGGTATTAGAAGTGGTACTGCAAGATTGGAAGGTTCTACCATGTAAGGAGGATTATAAAAATGGGAGACTAAATCACGCAAAGACAAATTTTAGATTTAAGAAAATTCATTGGGAGTATTGATTGGAAGGGACTTATGGAAGACAAGACAGTGTAAGAGAAATAGGAAACATTCCTGAAAAAGTACAATGAGGGTGTGCAGAAGTATGTACCTGTATATAAAGTAAGGAGAAGCAAATGTATTTGGTATAATGCCAGATGTGCAGAAGCTAAGAAGGGAAAGAATATAGCTTGGAAGAAACTGAAGAAACAATGAAATGAAAATAATAGAGAGCAGTATAAAGAGGCAAGGAATGAGTATGTTAGAATAAGAAGAGAGGATGAGAAACAATTTGAAAAGGATGTGATAAAGAAATGTGAAGAGCCTAAGCTTTTTTATAGATATATCAATGGAGACCATTAACAAGATAGTAAAGGAAGGAAGGATATATCAAACAGCAGAAGAGATGAGTGAAATTATGAATGAGAGTTTCAAGTCTGTGTTCAATGTGGAAGCAGATTTTACAGAATCAAACGAGGAAATTAGGTGGGGGGGGGGGTTACAGGAAGACTTGGTGCAAAAACATGAAATTGGCAAATTGTTAGAGAAGTTGGGTGTCAGGAAAGCAATGGGGCCTGATGGAGTGTCAGGTTGGACAATAAAGGAATGTAGAGAACAAGTGATGGAGCCAATTTGGAATGTGATTAACAGCTCACTGATAGAGGGAAGAGTACCAAGAGAGTGGAAGAGAGCAAATATAGTGCCAATACACAAAGGAAGAAAGAGGATTGAGCCACTAAATTATAGACCAGTGTCACTAACTAGTGTTGTGGGCAAGATTTGTGAAATAGTGATCAAGGAAAAGTGGGTGAAATATTTGGTAGAGAACAAAGTTATAACACAGAAAAGTGGGTGAAATATTTGGTAGAGAATGAAGTTATAACACATAGTCAATTTGGTTTCAGAAAAGGAAGGTCATGTGTGACAAATTTACTAAGTTTCTATACAAGAGTAATAGATGAAGTACAAAACAGAGATGGGTGGGTAGATGCAATGTACTTGGACATCAGAAAAGCTTTTGATAAAGTTCCACATAAAAGACTATTGTGAAAGATGGGACATATAGGATTGAGAGGGTAAATATGACTAGGTAAATACACACACACACACACACACACACACACACACACACACACACACACACACACACACACACATATTCATGAGCAAATAGGTACATCATTTATTGTATCCGAGATATAAATAATTACATACAACATAATTCCTTCCTCCATTTCCAGCTTTATGCAAAGATCCAAAGTTTTTCTTACTCTTTAGTTTGATTTTACAACCTCCATTTTCTCTTCTACCACCACATTTTCTATCATGTGGAGTGTGGGCCTTCTACCCAGCAGGTTATAAGGGCTGCCAGATATCTCCCACATCTCACAGATATTTGATGTAAGGCCTTGTCATTGCCTCTCTGGCTCTTGTGGTGAAAAGAGAAAATATCCAGTGATCACTAGAAAACATTTGAAAGGAAACACACCATGAAATTTCAATATATTCACCACAAAAACATGATTATGTATGTAAGTGATCACAGCAATTTAAGGATTAACTCCCTCTGAATCCTTAAACTGGCCATAAATGAAGTCTGCCACCTTAATGAAGTCAGAACCCTCCTCACCTGTTACACTATTTTAGAAGAGAACTGGTCAAATTCTTGTATGGCTGAGAAGTAGCACAGGCCGCTGAGAGAGTAGCCCAGGCTGAGGCATGCCCCTGACCCAAAATGTCTGACACCCTGGCATCACCTATCATACAACTCCTCATGACAGAAAAGGTTTTAAGGGTGTCCAGGGAAGCTGGTCATAATACTTGAATAGGAGTAGTGCACGACACACCCAAGAGTGGTTTGTCATATGCACTCAAGAAACACCAGGAATGATGGTAGCACCTGTCATTCCGCTGTCCATGATGGAGTTTAGGCGTGTACTCCATTCACGAAATCAAAGGGTAATCAGTCTGAGTGGTGTTCCAGCCTTGCCAAATCTCATCCAAATAGTGATAGTGGGCTGAAGGATGGCTAATGGCCAAAAAAGAGAGGTGGACAGTGGCAGTGGAAGAACTGGCTAGAAATGAGAGATAGTAAGGGAACTCATTCACTACTGCCTGTTTTACTAAAGCCTTAATTAACTCCTTAAGATTGGTGATTCTGCTAATACCAGACATACCCAAAAAGGTAGAAAACTCAGATATAACACTCAAAACATTTGACATTTGTGCTCTGGGAAGTGAATATAATCCTGAGAAGCAGATGGACCTGGGTCTGAGTTAACATGCAAAAGGTAAACTGAGCTTTCAGGCAAAACACCTACCCCTGGTAATTCCCCCAACACAATATTAACAGGTGAGCACGAGGAGGAATTAAAGTGCCTATCCTTACCATGAAGTTTATGGTAAGACTTACATTTATGCTCCGAGGACAGTTGATGTTTATAAGCCCTAACAACAACACTTTGCTCCCAATCCCTTCACTTATTGCAGCTAATCTCAGCAGTACACAAACTCCCCCTGCATTTAACAAGGATTATAAGGATCTTAGGTGATATCCATTATCTTCTTTCCAAAGCCAGCACCAATGCAGAACCTCCTGTCATAGTGTTAAGATGGCATGGGGACCTCACCAGCAGAAGGAAGATCCATGGCACAAAAACAACCAAAACAAGCAGAGTGCATTAAGAACACCCTTAACCTATAACAGCAGTAGAAAGAATGGCTTTGTCAAAGGAGCACTAGGGAAGTTGAGTAGAAGGGAGTAGATTGGGGGTTGGGGGGGTTAAGGTGCCTTGTGGGGATTTTACTACAGTCAGAAAATAAAAAAAGTCCAGGACTTATTCCTACATTCATGTGAAACAAGTTTTGTGTGGCAAACATCTTAAATGGATAGTAATTTATCTGTGATGCACAGTAATGTACCTATCTTTACTGTTCCTTTCTTTATAATGTAAGGAACAGCCACAACGTAAGATGATCCAAGAATTGGCAGAATACCCTGATAATGCTTGACTCTCAGTTTGTTAAATCATTCTTTCACCAATCCACTATCTCCACTTTCATTAAAAAATGTCTCTTCTCATTAGTAACCAATATTTCACTCAAACATTTTTCAGGCATACTTTTTCATACAATCTCTAGATACCATATATATATATATATATATATATATATATATATATATATATATATATATATATATATATATATATATATATATATATATATATATATATATATATATATATATTGTGTAACTCAGGAATTAATTTCCAATGCCTGCTTTTTCTATTGGTTTCATTTCTATCTTATAAGACTATCTTTTTTTTTTATCCTACTGCAACTATGAGATTATCTATAATACCTTAGCCTTTAACATAATCTGCCATTCATCAGCACTATAGTAAAAGTGATAGAGTGTTATGCTTATCAAACTGGACCAAGACATGATCTTGAATTCCTATGTCCATATTACTGTACTGACTTTAACAATAATTTCTGCATGATCATATTTACCTAAAAAAATGTCCTAGATGTTGTTGATATCTTATTTTAAGTATATAAAATATTATGGTTGCATAAAAGACCATTTTTTAACATAGCTTACCTGTGTAGTTGAGGAAAAACATGCTCCCAAGTGAGTGGAGAAGTCACAACCCACACTTTTTGGGTTGTGCACCACAATGCTGCTGCCACCCTCCATCGCATCAATGCTTGTAACATTTGCTTCTTAAGGTAAAGGCTTGCCAGCAACATCATCACTCCTCCAAGGCCTGCCACCAGAGTCCACATATCACTTGGCTGCATCCACATCATTCCAGTCTCAACAAATAGGGATGGCTCCTTACTATTCTGTTGATCATTTGATACCAATATCACTCAAAGTTAAGCCAATAAGTAATATGACTTGTTAAATATTAACTATAGAACATATTATAGTACATCCTAAAGAAGGAAATCAACTTAATCTGCCCAGTGACAATGCTGTAAATTTATGGTGTCTTGCATACTTGCGCTCAATGCCACTTTCATGAATTTATCGCAGCAACTTAAAAGTCGTGTCCATAGCTAGGCATGATAATGAAAAAATTGTTCAATAACCAATAAATCGATAACGATAACCTTATCAGCAATAACCAATAATCGATAACGGGTGATAAATTTATCCTTCGTTAACCGTTAACTGATAAATCGATAATTCCAAAATGTCAATGCTAGTGATAATGGTATTGATGCATTAAATAAAAAAAAAATTGATAAACCCAAATCTTTATTTTTATCTTCATCTTAGAAAACTTAGAAAAATCAAGGAAAAAAATTCAAATTCACTGTTTATCCTATCTCTTCACTAATGAAAAGTACTGTTTTAAATAACTACAGTAAAATCTCTCTCATCCAGCATTCGAGTATCCGGCAGCTTCAAGTATCCGGCACATTTTTCCCCGACCCTTAAAATCAATAAAAAATCAATGTGTACTCATAAAATCGATTAAAATTCCCGCGCGAGGCATACTTTGTCCCCTCGCCACCAGAGCGCACTGCTTCGCGCCACCCGCGGCCCACTGCACTGCGTTTACTCAGTGACTCAGTCCCGTGTGTGCACTGTTTATCGCCTGACGCCTTCATCGTGCCAAAAGTTGTAGAAAAGAGGAAGCGTGTTGTGCTTACACTTAAGCAGCTGATCAGATCAGCTGCTGATTAAGATCAGCTGATCTTTGTTATGGTAAGATGCATGAGTGTAGGGTGGTGATTGTGGACATAATTTCACTTCTATTCAAGTATCTAGCAATATTCAAGTATCCAGCAAGTAGGCGGTCCCGTTGATGCCGGATAAGAGGGATTTTACTGTACATTTGATTTTGAAAGTTAAAAACTTCAACATTCTCATGTTCCAAAAATTAGAATTATCAATTATTGCTAGTTTGGAACCAAAAGTATCGGCGATACTGATGAATCGATAACATGGAAAAATAATTATCAGATAACCAATAACCTAGTATATTTATCACGATAAATTATCATGATAATGGTTGTGTCTTGAGCACTGCTTCAGTGAAAACCGAACATTTCTTCACTTCCAAAGTGATTCAGTACTGCTCATAATAAATAGTATCTTTATGAAAAAAACAAAAAAAAGTGCCACCATACAATCACATACGAATTGCAATAGCTTATTAATCATGCAATGATTAATATAATGTAATGCCAACCCTCATTCCCTCACATACCACAAGTAACCTACCAATCGTATGTACATTGGTGTTGTGGTGATTTACTATTACCAAAGTGACACGATTCATAAACATTGGTGATAGCCACAAGGCACTAACACCACGAACACCACTGGCATCACTATTCATCACATCATATGCACCAACACCAGGCAATTTATAATGTTTCAAAAATATTTCACTTTGCTAAACCCCTTTTTACATATATTCCCACTATCTTTACACTGTTTAGGATTCATTTCAATGCATAAAAATTATTGTAAACTGGCTAGCACCAAGGGCAGATCCATAGTTAAAATGGCCAGCAGTGCAAGGGTCAAAATAGATATACATATACATACTACACAAGGCAGCATCATACCTTCAACTAATTGTTAAGTGGAACATTCATTAGAATAAAAGATGCAAAACTCATTGGCCATATTTTCCTAACCCATGGAGCACTAGTTGCTGACATTTCCACTCTTAAGATGTAGGCATTAATTAATGCTGTTACAGTCCTTGTTGAACACTGGTAACATAGGGAGGGCCGCTTTACATTCCATTTTTTTATTTTCTAAACATTTACCATCTTTCTTTAATAACTTAGCTTAACTGCTTTACAAAATCACATAGCTCCTCTCTTTCTAAATCAATTTATTTGCTTACCTGGATAATCTCATTGATAGTTTGCTATTACTTAAACAGTTCCATCCAATAAGACAAATGCATTAATGTATCATCCACTTAAGGAATTATCCCCTCAGTTTCCTGTTCAGGATACAAATTGTGGGATAGTTTGAGGGAACTGATGTATTGTTATCTTCTACTGCTATTTTCACAATAACTGCTTTTCTGATCTTGCTAACTGCATACCTCCCCTCCTTCTGTGGCCTTGCTGCACAAGACTTTCTTCTTTCTTTCATCCCTATTCTGACCACCTCTCTAAAGCAAGTTAACCAGTATTCCCAATCATTCATCCCTTTCTCTGGTAAACTCTAGAACTCCCTGCCTGCTTCTGTATTTCCTCCTTTCCTATGACTTGAACTCTTTCAAGAGGGAGGTTTCAAAACACTTATCCTTCAATTTTCAATTTATTCTCTTGACATCTCTCTTGGGACTGGCACCTATGTGCATTTTTTTTCCTTGGCCAGTGACTCGCATAAAAAAAAAAGTGCAAGCATGAAGGCACAGTTTTGGAGAACATTAGGAGGGATCCCATCAGGTCCATAAGCCTTCTTAGGGTTAAGGCCAACAAGGGCATGAAAACACCACTGCAAAGGATCTTAATGGGTAGCATGAAGCAGTTGGAGGGTGGAGGAGAGGGGGGAACAAACCCTGAATCATCCAAGATGAAGTTTTTAGTACAGGCCTGAGCAAAGAATTCAGCTTTAGAAATAGATGAGATGACAGTGGTGCCATCAGGTTGAAATAAAGGAGGAAAAGATGAAGAAGCAAAGTTATTGAAGATGTTTTTGTCTAGGTGCCATAACTCATAACTCATTAATTTCACTGCTCCACTCTCAAAACATTTCAATAAGTTTTCAATCAGAGCAAATAACTCAAGATACACATGATGCGAAAAATTAAATAAAATTTACATCATTGTGAAAACAACACCTGCATGCAACTCAGATTCAGATTGAATAAACATAATAAATGTACTCTATATTAATCTTGACACTTTATAAACTGTGACACTAACTGATCAATGAACACTTAAACAAATGATCGTTTTCATCTTCATCTTACTATTATTTAATCTCTATTGCAGCAATTCTGTTTCTGATGTTCATCAAATCCTTGCAGCATTGCAACATTCATCCCACCACAGACACCAATGTTGTAACCAAGATGCTGCATGGATTTAGTATATAAAGGCTACTGGAAAACTCACACACATTTTCATATTTTAATTAACAACTAATAATTATTTACATTTCTCACTTGCATTCGTCTTCAGTTCATTCAATTATCAGGTGTCACTTTATATCTCTTCAATGTACAGTAAAATCCCTCTCATCCGGCATTCGAGTATCCGGCACATTTTTCCCTGAGCCTTAAAATCAATAAAAAATCAATGTGTACTCGTAAAATCGATTAAAATTCCCACGCGAGGCATACTTTGTCCCCTCGCCACCAGAGCGCACTGCTTCGCACCACCCGCAGCCCACTGCACTGTGTTTACTCAGTGACTCATTCCCACGTGTGCACTGTTTATCGCCTGACGCCTTCATCATGCCTAAAGTTGTAGAAAAGAGGAAGCGTGTTGTGCTTACACTTAAGCAGCTGATCAGATCAGCTGCTGATTAAGATCAGCTGATCTTTGTTATAGTAAGATGCATGAGTGTAGGGTGGTGATTGTGGACATAATTTCATTTCTATTCAAGTATCCGGCATGTCGGCGGTCCCATTGATGCCGGATAAGAGGGATTTTACTGTATTCATTGATCAATGCAATCATTGTGCAAGAACACAAATAATATCAAATGCATAAACACAACAAGTGTTCAACATGCTCAATTAATGTTGTTAGAAAAACACATGATACCAGCATCACATCAATTACCATAAACATTCCATAGTTAAGGAAGTCTTTGTACACCATACAAACCAATCATACCAAACATAAAACATCAAATCCTTTAATAAGATAATTAATTTATAGACTGCTTTACACTTTCAAACTCCACTTACTTTTGAGTTAATCTGTCCATCTCAACCCCTCTTTTGTCAGGCCCTCTGGAACCTCTGGCTATCTGTTTGCTACTCTCTGCTACTGAACTATTCCACTGTTACACACTATAATATACAATCACTTGGGATTACCTATTTCCCTCAGAAAATTATCTTTATTTTCATAACATTTTACATATCTAGCATTCACATTGCTCACTTACGCATATGATCCACCCACAGGCATGGTGCTTGATACAGACACCAGTCAGAAGATAGGGACAGTCTGGAGGTGGAGCGCAAGTGGGCATGGGTATTTTTCTATAGACCGACTTGTTCTTCCTGGTGCCTCACACCTCCTGGCTGACCCTCATGTCTCCTGGCCTTATGCCTCCTGACCTACTTTCCCTTTCAAATCACTTTCTCTGCCTTGTCCCTACTATCATTACCATTAATTCCTCTTTAACTCAGGATTCTCAGGTTTTATGGCAATCTTCCTGTTGTGGAGTGCATGGGTCTTGTGTCCATGTTTGTGTTTTCTCAGCTCCCTCGATATCAAGTGCTAATTACCTTCCCTTTCCTGGGTAGTATGACTGCTTGTTATCCTCCCTACTTCATTCATCTTCTCCATTTCTTCTTTCTTCTTACTTATTCTATCTTCCTCCTTATTTTGTCTTCCTTCTTTTCTTCTTTCTTCTTCCTTGACAATACAATATATATTGTGGTGTGAGGTTACCACACTCATGATTTTTTTTGCCCTTGGCCAGTGGTCCTCTTACATAAAAAAAAAAAGAAGTAAACTTGATACATAGCAAACATTCTGTTTTCAACTACTTTATTTGTCCTGCTGGCACAAAGTTTATTTTTAACAGATGTCTTTTTTACTAAGTACTGCTTTTAAGCTCTGCCACTTACTGATGTAACTCACATATTTTTCGTTTTGACCATATTTTTTTCTAATAATTCTGAACAGTACTTCCATTTACAAAATCCTTCATTAATGAATGTGTGCTTACCATATACCTCACATTTCCTTACAAAATTACTGCTAAAATATCTACATGAAAAGCAGTAGACACTGTCCTATAGCTGCACTCATACTTTTTGTAATATCCTACATTGAACTTTCTCTTATTGGTTTGAGGGAACACCTTAAGGGGAGTGGATGCCTATTACTCTTAGAGGTGACATTCATATTTGATCCACATGATTTTTGTTAAGTACCTTAGTACCTACAAAAGCAAATCCCCAATTTTCGCTGAAATTCGCCAATTAGTTTTTTTTTTTTTTTTAAGCAAGAAAGTAACATTGATAAAATTTCTTCTCCTCACTTGTTTTTTGACCAGTTGCTATAAAATTTAGTGTTGATAATATATATACATGTACCTTCACTTCCTCAAAGATTTTTTTTTATTAGACATTTCATTTTGAAATAAAAACTAAGAATTTTTCTTCAAACTTTTTCATTTTTTTTTTACAAAAAAAAATCTAGCACAGTATGAAGAGCCTTCTTTGAAAATCTATCTTTGGAAAAAAAAAAAAAAAAAAAGCCTGTTCTTTCCTCTTTCCAGCAATACCTTTATATCTCCATTATCTTGTAGGACAATGAAGGAGAAACATTTGATGTACAAAAAACTTAAGTTTTGTGATACGAGCCATTTTCTTTTGGGAAGTGTGTGTAATTTTATGTTGGGTTTTTCTGGTAAAATCTCACATGCATTAGGATAAAAATTATATAACCAAAAGGAAATCATCATTTATGATCATATTCAAGGCTAACTGGCACCTGGTCCCCTCCTGTATGACAGGATATTACTCACTCGCAGGTGAGTTTATCAGAGGGCACCACCGTCCTCTTTGTTGCCAGTATCATTAACAGCTGCCTGGCTGGTAGTCTTCACTTCCTTCTCTTGAATGGGGCTTCTTTTTGGTCCTCTTCTGTACAGGAGTTGTTCTGCTTTCTTGTATGCCTAACCCAGCGAGTGTTTTGTGAGGCACCAAACCTAAGATGAGTTAGTAAACTTGGATTCAAGTACCTGAAGTTGTGATCTAATACAGTCACAGTGGCAACAAATTTGACTCTTTTGGTCCCAATATACTTAGTTTTGCTGTATTTAGCCCATAGATTAGAATGCTATGGTGGTGGTGGTGAAACTAAGGCAGTGTGTGGTGGTGACTTGTTGCCACAGTGCAACTCCTCTTGATTATTTTTCTTTTCCCTCATCTTTGCCGCATCTATCCATGCACGCTTTGCTTTATTATAACGAGGCATGCTTCAAAATACAAAAGAAAATGAAGTAGCCTTGGATAGCAGAGCACAGACACACTCTGACGTCTGGCAGGACTGACTGCAGTGGCCAGCCTCCCTCCGAGTCCCTCGTGGTTCATCAGTGATGTTGCTAACTGAAGCTCCACATATATTAAAAAAAAAAAAAAAAACACTAAAAGGAAGTAAAAAAATAAATAAATAAATAAATAAATTATGAGTTTCTAAGCCAGGTGACCGAGCGTATGGCAAGCACATGGCACGCAGGGCATTTAAAGCCCTTTAACCCTTATATTCCAGTGATTAAACTATTTTCCCATAAGCCATGACAGGTAAAAATCATAAACCTAGAAATTGTCAGAAGACTGTTTGAATACTAATATTTTTTTTCTCTGTGTTATTCTGAATACAATGATGTACTTTGTAGCTTGATGTGATCTCTGAAAAGGTTAGTTATGGCTTATCAAGGATCTCGCTGTGTGATCCATCAACCAGAAACAGCCCGGAGAAGACACACACACACACACACACACACACACACACACACACACACACACACACACACACACACACATAATAATAGGGAAGGATCTCAGATCCTTCCCTATTATCAGGTTGTCTGTATCCTTCACTCTTATCAGGTCCCTTGGCTCTTATCAGGGTGCTTTCCACACGGCGGGTTGCTGGGGTTGCCAAGTGTCGCCCTCAGAATGGGAGAATAGCTTAGTTACCGCTAAATATACAGAGCTAGTGGCAACACTACGGGTGGAAACAGATGCCAGACACTTCCACGCGCCATCTGACTTGAGAAACCACGCTTGGAGCTCAAAATTGAGGTGCAAAAATTCTTGATTACAGGAACGATCGCCGTCACTACGGATGCACTGATGCAATCGTTCATATATGATCACCGGAATGAAAGGATTAATAATGGTAAACAAAGATGATTTAAATATATAAGGAATAATGGTATCAACTCGGGGGGTTTTCACAGAAAACGCCAGACATGTTAAGGGTAACTATGAAGTTAATAACTCTGGGTTGAAAAATGTAATTTTCTTAATGTCTCCACTCTCCTTAAAGTTGGGTTGTAGAGGATTTTGAAGTTCAGATGTGCTTATGTCAAGCAGAACAGTATCACTAGCAATATTACTGTTGACAGGCCAATGGACATGTTTCGTGCAATAGAAATAAAGAATGTCTAAAACAAACTACGAACAAGTTGCAATACATAACCAGTCAGTTTTCATTTCTTTACACACACACCTGCAAGGTTATCACAGGCAGAACAGCTGGCCAGTCTTCTTGAGGAAGATACAGATGAGGTGGATGACAGCTGGTTGCCATGATGGGTGGATGACTGAGGCTACCAGAAGGGTGGAAAGGTGGAGTGTAGTGCAGTGGGAGTGGAATCATGGCCATTGGAACAGGATGATGCTCGATGGAGCATCACTTTTTGCACAAGGCTTTTGCTATGTTCAAGATTTGTGACTAACTCACTTGGCACTTGGCAACAGAAGGGAATGAAGGGGTATATGTGTAAAATTCCATATGTATATTTGCATGAGGCAATTTATTTTTCTCCTGTTTTTTCAGTACTAGTGATAATTATTTGAAATGCATATATACAGGTTAGGAACTGCCCATGTAGAATGAATCTTTTATTAGACATTACAACAATAGAACACCTCATGGGATATCAATAAAATTATAGAGGTATTATACATCCATGTACTAAAATACTCTGAATTTCAAGCCATATGTGTTTGTAATCACAAGCACATGTAAGACTATCACATCTGTAAGCTTGGAAGGGATTGGCTGTTCCCCACCACCAGAACCCTCTAGCAGCTACCAGCTGCAACAGCTGTCATACCTTACCTGGATGTTGCCATGTCATTGTTCAATACCGATTTACCACCTCTAGTAGCAATATGGTAGCTTGGCCCTTGTAAGAGGGTCTATGTAGTTTTTAAGTTCAATGAATCCAGGCCCTGGGCTGTGGTGCATGTGATGTCATGTGACAGGATGTGACACCACAGGTGACAGATTTCACAGGACTGTATTTCCTGTATGGTCCTTCTACCTAACTAGCACTTATTCATGTAGAATATTTATAATCAATAATGATTATTTCATTATTGCAGATAACAGACACTCCTATTTCAATATTTTGTAAGTAAATTAGGAAGGAAAACCATTTTTCAAGTATAAAAAATGTTTTTGCAGACTAACCTGCTTCACATAACTAAGGAATAGAGTGGCCCCAGGGATAAAATAAAATACCCCCTCCATTCTGGAATATATGGAAGTAGAAAACAGACTGCCTGTCCCTATCTATCCCAAACCCACCAATATTCCATGCAGGTGTGTGCATCCATTCCTCATTCCTCTGAATGCATAAGTTACATGCAGAGGGAAGCAGGGGTGGGGATTAGTCATGTGAAGCAGATAAGTGTGAAAGAGCATTTTTTTATACTTGAAAATGGTTTATTGCACCACCTGCTTCACATGACTAAGTAAGTGATTCCCACAGTAAAAGGAGGAGGGAAAATGTAAAACAAGAGTGACATCGCCAGAGAAAGAAACGTGGGTCAGTAATGGGAAACACCAGCATCTTGATGATCACTTTTGATAGAAATGATAGATTTGACACTGGTCTATGAGAATTCATACTCTGAGGGTCCAGCTTGCTCTTTAAGGTTGGTTTAACAGCTGCCAGTTTTTCACTTTGAGGAAGTATACATTTATTTATACTAAAATTTGCAATACATAAAATGACCTGCACAACCTCTGAGAAAACTTCTTCACTGGTTACTTCAGACATAGTCATCAGGTCACTGTCATAATGTCTTTTTAATTCCTTTCATTAATATACTTAAACTTGTCTATGCCTATTTCCTTAAAGCAGAATAGACCTCTGTATGGAATATCTGGTAAATATGCACAGTGAAGCATGGGTCTTTGTCAAAAGTTGTTAACCACTCAAAAAAATTCATAAACTCATTTGCTAAACTAGTATCACAATGGTCATCAGGAAGTTTCTTTGAGCTACTCTTATTACCCATCAGGGTGTTCAAGATAGAATACAATCCCTTCATATCCATACCAGCTTCTGCAATTTTTTGCTTATAATAAATACATTTCTGTTTTCTAATTAACCTATTTACAATATTCTTACTATTAACATAATTTTTGCATGACTCCTATGTCTGCTGGTGTTGCCATCTCTTCTTGTACTTTTTTATTTTTATTGCATTACCAGTCTCAGTATTAAACAGAAGTGTTTTATCCTTTAGCAGCACTTCCTTTGCCAGGACAGGACTGTCATATTCAGTCTGAAGTACATGTTTACAGAGGACAACCATACAATTTAAACAGTCACTCATTTTCACAGCATTCCCATCACCATGTGTATAATTTTAATGTATCCCTGAATTAATTTTGTCAGTAACTCCATCTACCAATACTTTAGCATCAAAAATTCTTTTCATTCTGAAGGTGATAGTTTTTTCTCTTCTTGACATATTTTCTAACATCAATAGTATGTGATGTGGTGATATAAAGATATCAGGCTTCACCTCTAAGTTATTCATTTTACCCTCAAATAAGTGCTAAACTAAGTTTAGCATGTGACATGACCGTAATGTTACCTGTATCACTTTGTTTAAAAACTGATGCCAATCCATCATGGTCATAAACTCTTTACCATGTTGATAACTATTATTATCCACCCAAAAAATTAAAAGCATCATGTGAAAATTTTACCATGTGTGTGGTCAAAACTCTCTAAATATGTTCTAAACTCATCCATAAATAACTGAGTTTGTTGTTAGGATCTGTAGACCACAATAAAATTTAGCCTCTGTGTTGGGTTTACCATAAAAGTTAGAGCCATATGCTCAAAAATGTTGCATTTTGGAAAGATAAGCTTCCTTAACTGAGAGGAATTATTACTGACAAAAATTCTTACTCCTCCTCCTCTCCTATCTGTTCAAGTAGTGTGCATAAATGTATGAGTTGATGGGGTCATTTCATGTATTTTTACCTGATCTAATTCATTTAACCAGGTTTCTGCTAAGTATATCATAAGACTTTTCTATAACCAATTCTCTAATTTCAACAGTTTTATTTCCAACACACTGAATATTTATAAAACCACATTAAAGATGGCCATACTTCTGGCAGTGATAGCAACTAATCACATGATACCTATCCCTCACAATGTAGATTGCCCACTGTTTGTGCATCAACTCTTTGATTTCCAGGGAGCACTTTAGGATGTAATGGTCTATGTTCCCAAATGCACATTTACAAAACACCAACTGGATTTTATCGTACACATCATCAATTGACTGTAGATACTTGTTCTTGGAAATTAGGTATTCAATTATAGCATCTCCATTCTCTTCCTTAGGCACATTGCAAGTCGTTATCTTCAGTAGGAGCTTCTTTGTAGACTTGACTTCAACATTTCCAAGCTCATTACTTATTTTGTTAGCTACACTTTCTCTCTCCAATTCACTAGCAAAATTCAACACATTACTGCCATTATGTAAACCTCCAATGCATCTATTAGATGCATCATTGTCACTGTCCATTTAACTGTTGAGAAAATCTTTTTCCTCTTAATAACAGCTGCATAAGTACTGGCATTGTTATCACACCCCTTGTCATTTGTGACAATGTCCAGATTTACCATGATCTCATTTTTCTTTGTGCCACATTTCCATCAGATACATGACATATACCCTCTTCATTACCACCAGCACATAAATTTACAATGGTCTTTACAATCTCATCCTTAACCCAAAACATTTTCTGATTCAGATTCTCAGTATTCACAACTAGTTTAGATACATTCACTCGTTTCAGATAAGATTTTACTACTTTGTTCCACCTTCTATCTTAGCTCTATTTTCTTTTTTCAACAACTCATTTTCATTTTTCAACTCAATGATCTCAGTCTTGAGATTACTGAGCTCATTAAAACAATCCATTTTTTTCTGCAGTTTGCACATCAGTGCTGGAAACTTCTGCTAATTAGTCCACAGATCTGTAAATCTGCAATAGCAGAAGTTCTACTTCATTTGTGGATTTGTGTTTGCGACAAAAAGGTTGCTAATTTGTGGATTAGCGTTTGCAGTATTACTTCCACTAACCTCTGTTAACATGTGGAGGAGCCAGCCCAGTTCCCAGCACGCCTATCCCTGTTAAAGGCTAATTTACATGAGACAAGTAGAGATTCAAGTCAAGTGTGCAAGTAACATACTTGCCCTGTGTAAACATCTACTTGCCAAACAAATTTTGTCAAGTAAGAAGCATCTTGCCACACAAACTCCCAGGTAAGGCAAGTGACTAGCCACCATTATACTTTAAAGCAAGTTGCCATTTCATGTGCATAAGGGATAACCTCAATCTGATAGATTCTTAAAATAATGAAATAAAAACTAATTAACTTCAAAACTTTTGGAAGTTGTTGCTTTTTCCACTTTTTTACAAAAAGCTTATTCATGTAAACCTCAATGGGGACCTTATTATAAACATCATATTAAATATTTTGAAGGAGGTAGGGCATATGAGTATGGAAATAATTGTGACAGTCACAATGATGAACTTCCTTTGGTCCTTCTCATTAAAAATAGGTTAAAAATGAATGCCTATCAGATTATTACAAATAATAAATACTACTGCATTGCTGACATTTTATTGACAATGCCATTTCAATGTTTTTAGTCATCTATTATAATTAGGGTAAGGAAAGTTCAACTTAGGGCATGAAGAGGGAAGGACCACATGGCCTCCAGGATATAAACAAAACTTACTTAAACAAGACCTCCAGAAGCTGCCCAGTTGTAATGTACAACTAGGGGACCTATGCTCAAGCTGTCCCATCTTTGTATCTCATGGTGTCTAACATGGTCTTAGATTTATCTATTGTCTCTGCACATACTACTTCCTCATCCAGTGCATTCCATATATCTACTGCTCTAAGGGGAAAGCTGTTCAGTTCCATATTCCTTCTTTAACTATCTTTTTTTTTATTTACCTTCCATGTCCTCTTGTATCTCCCATATCCCTCTTTATTAGGTCTCCTCTATCAAGCACCACCATATTCTTCATGATTTTATAAATTGCTATCAAGTCTCCTCTTTCCCTTCTTTGTTCCAGCATTGTCAATTCCAGTTTTTGATAGCCTCTCCTCATACAACATTTCTGACAGGCTTGGAGCCAATTTTGTCACTACTCTTTGAATCCTTTCAAGTTTCCTGATGTTCCCTTTTGTGCTTGATGACCACACTGCTGTTGCATATTCCAACTTTGGCCTTATCAGTGACTATCAGTCTCTTTACCATTTCTTCATCCAAGTGGGTAAATGCCACTCATATTTTTCAATAGGTTGAAAGTCTCTCAACAATTTTATTTTGTGTTTCTCTGGTGACATGTTATCTGATATGAATACTCCCAGATCTCTTTCCAACTTTGGTTTCTTTATTATTTTATTATTTCTCCTCCAAGTTTATATTGCCCTGAAATCCACTGTTTGCTTTTTTTTTTTTTTTTTTTTTTTGTGTGTGTGTGTGTGTGTGTGTGTGTGTGTGTGTGTGTGTGTGTGTGTGTGTGTGTGTGTGTATTTACCTAGTACAGTGCCTGAGCTAAAGCTCATTTGTCCTGTCTCCATATCTGCAGTTATCCAGTTTCTCTTTAAATGTGCTCACACTAACAGCTTTAACCACTTCCTCACTTAAACTATTCCCAAGATGAATGCTTTGATACAGGAAACTAAATTCCTTGATGTCACTGAGACATTTACTTTTTTTTTTTTTGTGTGTGTGTGTGTTCTTACCTCATTGTATTTTTACAAGACTGAGTCAACCTCATAATGCTCCTTTTAAAGTTAATTACTGATTGTTGTGGTACCACAAAATACATATCAATTTTTCCTTTTCCTTCTACACAACTGTACATCATGATCTGTCACTTCATTTTTGTCTTTCCTTTTGTGTTGAGAGCTTCAGTTTATCAACCCTTTCTTCATACCTAAGAACTTTCAAGTCTGGTACTCATTTTGTAGCTGCTCTCTGCACTTTCTCTATCTTTTCAATATGCTTATTTTCTGATGTGGATTCCATACTACTACTGCATACTCAAGTGTTGGTCATATGCAATTGAAAGTTCACTGGTTTTGGTTCCAGTATCTATCACTGATGTTCTCCAGAACATCAGCCAAGCAAACCCAACCCCCCCCACTACAGTGCACAACCACAGCAGTAACCTCCCAGTAAACAGTTTAAATTCACAGGCCCAGGCAAGACTTGATCTGCTGACCTCAGAGTGTGTGATGTTGTGATTATTTGCCAAATCATTTCCTCATCTTTGTATCTCAATACTATCCTCATATTTGCCAACAGGAGGCGCATGCTCCTTACTTTGTCATTTATATGGTCTTGTGGTGAGGGCCTGTTGTTTATTATTACACCCAAGTCTTTTTTACTATTCAGATGCTTGAATTGTGTTGTTACCTAATTTAAAATTCCAATCAGGTCTTTTGAACTCCCGACTAATTTTATTATAATTATGGCATTTATCAACATTAAAATCCATTTGCCATTTCTTACTCCATTCATAGTTATGTCTTTCTGTAACTCCCTGCATGAGCCTTCATCATTAATTTTTCTTTCAATTCAAGCTGAATGTGAGAAAAAAGCATACACACACACACACACACGTAAACAAAATAGTTGGGGAAACCTATGAGTTACTAAGAAAGATGAAAGGGGCATTTGCTTACATGGATGAAGAGATGATGAAAAAGTTGATGGAATATGTGATTTGACCAAAATTGGAATATGCCACAATTGTTTGGTCACCCCATAATAAAAAGGAAATAAGGAAAATAGAAATGATCCAAAGAACTGCAACCAAATTGGTACCAAGTTTGAGAGATTTAACCTATGAAGAAAGATTAAGGAGATTGAAGCTTCCATCATTACAAGAGAGAAGAGAAAGAGGAGACCTGATTGCTATATACAGAGCTTTAAAGGGTAAGGATTAAGTTGACAAAGATGACTTACTTGTGTGGGACTCAAGAGATACAAGAGGACATGGAGTGAAATTGAGGAAAACAGCAAGTAGAAGAGATGTCAAGAAATATGGTTTCTCAAATAGAAGCATAGAAATATGGAACAACTTAGATGAAACAGTGGTACAAGCAACAAATATTCATGAATTTAAAGTCAAGCTGGATGCTTATAGATATGGAGACAGGACAGTATGAGCATAGCTCTTTTCCTGTAAAACACAACTAGGTAAATACAACTAGGTAAATACACATACACACACACACACATTTCTAAATCTGGCAAGGCCACACCACTAAGTCATGACACACGCAAGGTGAAGCTGCATTGTGGCTTCACACCAAATGTAAAGACAAAACACACGTGTTGCAACTACACTGCTGTGTCACGCCAAATATGAGTACAAAAACACATGCTTATGTGGTGGCCACATCACAGTGTCACACCAGATGTGAGAACAAAACACACACTCACACAGTGCTAGGCTTTAAGGCTTGCATAAATAAGTAGTTTTGAGTGTTTCATGATTCTCAAATTTGAAAGAAAGGAAGCATGAAACTAGAGAGGGTAGTGTACAACCCAAAAACTGTACAAATGAAAGACTTACGAACATAATGACTTACAGCCATTTGAAACCTAACTTATTCATAAGTTGGGAATCATCTAGAAGATTGATACCATAATATTACATTCCCATTATAATTTCAACTGCTATTAAGTCCAATTCACCTGATGTTTCTGTTCCTATTTTTTGCATTATAAGTACTTGTAAGTATCATGATTCCACCTCCTTGTTTGTTATTTCTATCTTTCCTCCATATATGGTAGTACTGTATTCATAGTCTTGTCCTAAATGTTTTTTGTTGAGCTTAGTCTCAGTGAGGCGGAATATCCTTATTTTTTCCTTTATCATGTATATGACCTCCAGTAATTTAAAGACTAGCGCATCTGCATTACTAAATAATATCTTTCTTTTGCTGTTCCTGCATTTTGTGTCAACATACTTTTCCTTATTTAGTCTTCCATTTTCTTTTTGTGCCACATTTTTTATCCTTTTAATTTACTGAGATTTCTGATTACTTCCTTCATCATTGCTGATATTTGGAGTTATAATAAGTGGTCTATTCTTTTCCTTTTTCACATTTACCAATCCTATTTTTGAGTATCTTTATCTGATGTTTTATCCATTATTTTATTATTTCTATGATAATTTTTATTTCTGCTTTGTCTCTTGTTATTCTATTGAAAATATTGTCTTCCTTCTTTCCATGTATAATGATGGCTTTATTCATGTCCACTGTCTCCATAATGAATTTACCACTCTTCATGATTACTTCCTTAACTTCCTATTTGATATTTCTTGCACTTTTTTGTTTGTCTCCCATTTCTTTTAATACAGCAACAAAAAATGCTTTGATTTCATCTATTGCTGTATTTACTTCCATTGCAGTGTCCTTAAGTACATACCTAATTTTTTTCTAGAATGTTATTTGCTTGTTCTATTACTTTATCATCAGTGATTTTTTCTAGCAATTTTCTTTAATGGAAAATCATTTCTCCACATATTTCTTCCATTTTTCCTTTCATGGTATCCACATCTGATGACAAATAAGAAGTCACTTCTTGCTGATTTAGCTGTTTCTGTAGATTTTTTTTTTTTGTTTTTCTTTCTTGTTTCAATTCTTTGTTCAATTTCAAGACATTTCTTAATTTGTTCACTTTCCTCTAGTCTAGGAAATTAGATTTCATCTATATTAAATTCTTAAATGAAGAATCTTTCTTTGACATATCTCTCTTTCCCACTGAGAATGCCATTTTCTCAAAGTTTTCATTCAGCTTGTTTACAGCATCACCCAAGGTCAACACTAGTTCAACATTTGACTTGGCAGTAGACTGAAGTTGTTCATTGCCAGTTACACCTAACTTTTTTGTCATATATCTCCTTACATGATTTTTATATATCCTTTAAACACACATTCTAAAACACTCAGGACATCAGACAGACCAGCACTGTATAGATACATTTACCTGCCTTTTTTGGGGGGGAGGGGAGGAGGGGGCAGGCTTGTCCACCTGAAGAGACAGAGAGACATGTCTGCTCCCAATGCCTGTGTGTGTGTGTGTGTGTGTGTGTATATTTACCTAGTTGTTGTATTGTACAAGGCATGAGCCAAACCTCATTTTGTCTCCATAACCATATTTATCCAGTTTCTCTTTGAACATGTGTACACTGTTTACCACAACCACCTCTTCCTTCAAATAATTCCAGATTTCAATGTGTGTGTGTGTGTGTGTGTGTGTGTGTGTGTGTGTGTGTGTGTGTGTGTGTGTGTGTGTGTGTGTGTGTGTGTGTGTGTGTGTGTGGGTGTGTGTGGGTGTGTGTGTGTGTGTGTGTGTGTGTGTGTGTGTGTGTGTGTGTGTATTTACCTGGTTGTGGTTTACGGGAGGGGAGTAATCTCATAGTATTCCGTCTCTATATCTATCTAGTTTGGTCTTAAAAGCACTGATAGTTCACTCTCACAGTTCACTCTCAATGATGTCTAAAGCACTGAATCAGGGGGTGCTATGAACTTATCATTAAACCCAGCTGTTACCACACTGAACATTTCCCTTTGTGTCTCACAACATAAGGGGGCAGGCACAAACTGCCCTCCAAAGACAATTCTCTTCCTTCACACAAAACTACAAGCACCTAATTACATACACACCCTTCACTCAAAATTCAAAATTATCATGGCAACTCCTACACCAGCCTCGGAGTCCCCATCTTGGGAAGGGGCCACAAATGTCCCTAGGTTGGACTGGTTTTCTGGTATCAATTCTAAATGTCTTGATAACCCCCCCTCTCAACTTTTTCCTCACTAACTTCTGCATTCATGGTCTTAGATCTAATTTTCAATCTGTAGAACACCACCTCTCCTCTACTAAACCTCATCTCCTTTTCCTCACTAAAACACATTTGTCTCAGACAACTGACGGTATCCCCTTTTCTGTTCCATCCTACTTTATCTCATTTTCAATCCAAAGCTGGATGTAGAGTTTATGTGCACAACGACTTAACCTGCATTTTCAATCTGTAGAACACCACCTCTCCTCTACTAAACCTCATCTCCTTTTCCTCACTAAAACACATTTGTCTCAGACAACTGACTGTAGCCCTTTTTCTGTTCTCTCCTACTTTATCTCATTTTCAATCCAAAGCTGGATGTAGAGTTTATGTGCACAACAACTTAACCTGCTCTTGTGCCCACACTCTTGAATCTTCCGAGTCATTCACCATCTGGCTATGACTACAGAGTCACTCTCAAACTAAATTTATTTTTACTGTATACCTTTCACCTAACTCCTCTGACTATAAGAAAGTCTTTTGACCACTTAACTTCCAAAGTGGAGCACATTCTGACTCTCCTTCCTTTTGTGGAGATCTTCCTTCTTGGAGACTTAAATGTTCACCACCAACTTTGGCTTTCCTCTCCCTTCACTGACCATTCTGGTGAACTAGCTTTTAACTTTGCTATCCTCCATGACCTAGAGCAACTGGTGCAACACCCTACTCATATTCCTGACTGTCTAGGAGATATGCCCAACATTCTTGACTATTTCCTAACCTCTACCCTGATGGGGTCCCTCCTATTGTTCTCCAAAATTGCACCACCATGCTTTCACTCTGCCTAGTCAAACTCTTTCAACTCTGTCTGTCAACATCTACCTTTCCTCCTTGCTGGAAGTTTGCCTATATTCAGCCTGTTCCTAAAAAAGGTAACCTTTATAATTCCTCAAACTACCATCCTATTGCTTTAATTAGCTGCCTATCTAAAGTCTTTGAATCTATCCTCAACAGGAAGATTCTTAAAAATCTATCACTTCACAACCTTCTATCTGATCGCCAAAATGGGTTCCATCAAGGCCGCTCTATTAGTGATCTTCTGGTTTTTCCTTAATGAGTCTTGGTCATCCTCTTTTAGAGATTTTGGTGAAACTTTTGCTGTTGCCTTAGATATATCAAAAGCTTTTGATAGAGTCTGGCATAAAGTTTTGATTTCCAAACTACCCTCCTACAGATTCTATCCTTCTCTCTGTAACTTCATCTTGTTTCTTTTCTGACTGTTCTATTGCTGCTGTGGTTGGTGGTAACTGTTCTTTTCCTAAATCTCTTAACAGTGGTGTTCCTCAGGGTTCTGTCCTGTCACCCACTCTCTTCCTATTATTCATCAATGATCTAAACCAAACTTCTTGTCCTATCCACTCCCACACTGATGATACCACCCTGCACTTTTCCACATCTTTTCAGACATCCAACCCTTCAGGAAGTAAATATTTCACACAGAGAAGCCACAGAATGCCTGACTTCTAATCTCTCTAAAATTTCTGATTGGGACAGATCAAACTTGGTATTGTTCAATGCCTCAAAAACTCAATTCCTCCATCTATCAATTCAACACAACCTTCCAGACAACTATCCCCTCTTCTACAAGAACACTGAACATCCTCAGTCTGTCCTTTTCTTATAATCTAAAATGGAAACTTCACAACTCATCTCTAACTAAAAAAAACAGCCTCTATGAAGTTAGGCATTCTGAGACATCTCCGCTAGTTTTTCTCATCCCCTCAGTTGCTAACTCTGTACAGGGGCCTTATTGTCTATATATGGAGTATACTTCACATGTCTGGGGGGGTTCTACTCATACCGCTCTTCTAGACAGGGTGGAATGAAAAGCTTTTTATCTCATCAACTCCTCTCCTCTGAGGCCTTCAGCCTCTTTCTCATTGCCGCAAGGTTGCAACTCTTGCTATCTTCTACTGCTATTTTTATGCTAACTGCTCTTCTGATCTTGCTAACTGCATACCTCCCCTCTTACCATACCTCTTCGCTGCACAAAACCTCATTTCTCTCACCCCTATTCTGTCCACCTCTCTAATGCATGAGTTAATAAGTATTTTCAATCATTCATCCCTTTTTCTGGTAAACTCTGGAACTCCCTGCCTACTTCTGTATTTCCACTTTCCTATGACTTGAACTCTTTTAAGAGGGAGGTTTCAGACACTTATCCTTCAATTTTTGACTATCACTTCAAACCCTATTCGGGGAATGGCATCTCAGTGGGCATTTTTTTTTTCTCCCTTGGCTGGTGTCACCCAACATTGAAAAAAATAATAATTTTCATTATTTTTGCATCATCAGCAAACAGATTTATGAAATTATTTAGATCCTCTGTTATATCATTTACATATATTTGAAACATAATAGGTACCTGATTTGTCACTTTGCACCAACTTGAATTAGTGTCTCTACTGTTCTCATTTTCCTAGGTAGATCCTTGAGGCTGCTGTGGACGTATCCAATCAGCTGGGCGGCGTAGCTGTGTGTGAAAGATTTCCCACATAACTATGATATCATGGTATCAGGATGTGTAGATTGTGAGTGACAGTCTGTGGACCACATCAACATTTCTTTGCCCTGAGGGAGGGGAATAAGTCCAAAATTTGGGGTTTTAACAAGCAGGATTGCCTACCAGTTAGGTGAAAGTGTATGAAGAAATTCTGATATTAAGTTTTCTCTGTTCTTGTTCCCTTAAATTCAAGTGATTTAAATTGTGAATTAGTTATGGTGAAATAGTAACTGAATAAATTTTGTTTATTTTGTGAGAAGGTGAGCTGTCATTCTTCCTCCCAGTTGCACCTATCCCTTTTGTAAAAAAAAAAATGAATTACGCCTATAAATTCATTACTCCGGAGACATCAGTGCCTGTACGCAAAATAAGGGTAACACTACCAAATAATTATTTTTAATGCTCAGACATGCTACCAAGTAACCAAAGGTAAAATAAAGAATTCAAGGTAAGATAAAAGTAATATTATTATAGAACCTGTTCTGTATTTATTAGGTAAAGAGTTAAAAGGTAAAGAAAAATTTAAGGTAAAAGTTAATGAAAACTAAAAACTAAATAAATTAAAACTAAGCTGCTGACCGATCCCCGGCACCACAGCTAAAAGTTGCACCACCTGATCTTTCGAAGGACACAAAGCTAACCAAATCAAGCCTAACAAAACAGATGAGATTCATCCTCCCTGGATTTCCCTATGTACACTAATTTAACCAAACATAACCTAACTAAACTTTACCATGGGGTTTTGTCCCCCAACTCCCCAACAAAGTACCTAGCAGAATATAACCAGGCAGCATTTGTCACCTGGATTCCACCCAAAGCTGTTTTTCCTCCAGGGAAGAATTTCAGACCTTGGATATTTTTCTCCCTTAAGGACATATTTTATCCTTACATAGGAAATAGTACTTTACATAATCATAATTTTAAAAGAACACATAATGAATATGAGGCACCCTGAGCCAGAGCAACATAAGTGATCTCATGGCCAAAATTATTATTTCTATTGCATTGTCCTCCCTAACCTTCTTACCGTGAAGGGAGAGAGTGCAGACATCAGAAGAGACCCAATAATAGGGTAAAAATCCATTCGTGATATTATCCATGGAACCTTCTTGTCACGCTTGAGTGATAGCTATTAGTTGCTAAGGCCGGAGAGAAGTAACTCCCTCTGTAGGAATATCATTTAGTTAAGATGGACACAGCCAACACCTAACACAACACACATACCCTACACACACATACTAGTTACACCTGGCAGCCACACTCATACCCCATACAACACCAGCTGCACACAGACTGTATGACAGTACACACACACACAAGAGAGCCAGGATTACTGCCCCTTATGGTAACAGCCCTATGAGATGCGAACTACATCCCAACCTACATAGAGTAGTGAGTAACCTACACCCTCACCACAGCAATGTGGGAAGAGCCAGCCAATGATGGCTTGTGCTGTGAGTCACATGTCACGGCTGGACACCCCTGCAGAAAGAATAAGTTCTTCCTCAAAGGGGACACCTCCATACCACCACACCCACACACTTCACACTTCTCTTCAGCATGCTTGCTACCCTTAAATGACAGGCTGCTGTCTTAATTTTGCTTTTATAGAACATGTAAGCTTTCATTATTATGGTGGACAACAGAGTACCCCCGAGAAGCCAGGACACTCCAGAGGAAGAAAAATATTGCTAAAAGACGAAGAAGCATGGGGGAAGCCTATGTGAGCTTTGGGAGCATCGGATGATTTTATTATTTCTTTATGTTCTATTGCCCTTTATACCAGTATATTTTCATTGTGTTTACTAGTTCCTTTGTTTTAGTTTCTTCTAGTTTCATTTCTTAAACTTGTATTATTCTCTTCATTTGTGTTCATCTTAGAAAGCACTTGTAAATTATGTTTTTGCTTCCTAAAATTGATAAGTTCACTAAAAAGAAGACATTTTATTGGTTGTAATTCCCTTGTTAGTACAAAGAAAATATAACAAATTGACAGAATAAAGGAAATAAACAATGTGTGAGTGTTAGATACAATTTTAATGTAGTTGTGTGATATCCTTAAGAAAACCACATCAAAGAAAAAATACAGGCACCTATTTATTTCTAGTAATGTAATTCAATTATAACTTCATAATGCAATTCAACTAAATAGTTGTAAAGGTCATATATTACAGAATATTTTGATGCCAATCATTATTTTATATCCCAATCCATAGAAGAAATATCAAATTTTGAAACTTGCAAAACTTTGAAAGAGCTTTTCTGTTATTAATTTTCAGCATTAACATCACTCTGGCTTTAGGAGCCTCATATATATGAATGCTTACTGTAAATAGAAATTATTATTTGTGTACATAGTCTAGTACCTAATTTAGAAATTCCTGTACAGTATCAAGTGGGCAGGCAGCACATCATAATGTTGAACCAGTCATTTGTCACATTCCTTAGTCCATGTTGGAGCCAGAAGTAGATCCAGGTAGAGAAAAGGGTGGTCGCTCAATACAATTTACATTCAGATTATCAGGATAACAATAAAAATACATTGTTGTTTGGAAAAGGAGTTAAGAACAAATCAGTTAAAAAGCATAGATTGTGGAGGAGAATTTATTTATTTTCTCTTTTGTCTTTTTTATTGTCATACTGAAGTACATTTGAGACAACTCCATGAGGCTTTATAATTTTATATTGCTCCAAGGAAAGCAGTGTGGTATCATTCATAACATGCTTCACACTCAACCACCTCAACTCCATTTACCATAATTCCTGTACATTCTTGACATATCAATGCCCTGGAAGATCATCTTCCTTTGTGTTCAGTGTAGCACTAAGTATTGCAATGCATCTTCATCCATGTATTTGTAAATATATGTGGTTCTGTTTTCTCATGGTAAGAATGTCAGAAAGCTTCTCATCTTGTCTGTATTCAATCTTTCTCTTTTTTCCTTCTGCTTTGACCTTTCTAACAACTTCCTCATCTACAAGCATGAGCAAAATTACTTTTTCTGCTGGAATAAGTAGAACCCTCAATTATTCAAGATGCTCCTATTCCTCTTCTGCTACACCAGTGTTGCCTTCTTACCCAAAACCATTTGTGTTTTCTTGCTTGTGCACTTTCAAATTCACTGTGATACAAGTTTTTTTAGTTCTTTACCTGATACAGCTTTTTTTTAGTTTAGCTCATCCTTTATCTCTCAAAGAAACAACTTCACATAGGCCTATGTATTTTGCTTCTAGTGATCCTCCTGCTCAATGGTTATTTTTGCTGTTTTCAATAATATTTCACTGTATTTAGGAGTATGTCTTTCATCAAAATTCCTCTCTTGTCTGCTTTGAGCCTGAGCAATATTCTTAGTGATCTTTTCTTCAGCTGCCTTTTTTTTTCTGACAATACTCTTTGTTAGCTCTTTAACAGTATCTTCTGTTGTTACTCCAATTTTTACTGTTTCATGTGATCCAGTATCTAAGTATATGGAGAGTATAGGATCTCTCCTAAACATAGCAGTGAAACGTGTAACACCATTCCTGGCACGCACAGAAGTACAATATCCGAACAGTATTCTCTTTATGTGCAAATTCCAATTTTCTTTTTCATTGATACACTTGATAAGACCTCTCTTGAGGGCCTGGTTAAATCTTCCTTGCAATCCATTCAGAAACAGGTACTGCATGCAACTCTGAAGCTTGCACTGCAGGTCTATTACTTGCTCCCTGGGACTTATCACAATCACACACATAATTACTAACAAGTTCTTTGATGCCCTTAAAATAATATTTAACAGTAATTTATTCAAAGAATTTTCTCTCTCTCCCCAAGTGTGCCCCACCAAACCCTTGATAACATGGCTCGCTTCTATTTTCATCAACACATAATGTAACTGAACTTCATTATTTATTTGCCATTTATGCACTGAATGTCCATGTTTAATACAATGTGGTTCACATTTCTTCCTAATGTCGCACTTTTTGTCATTGCTCAGCCCATCAGGGTACTTTCTGTTATCTAGATATTGAGAGTATGTATGGTAAGTTAGTTCCATCTTGATGCAACTTGTTTTCACTGCCAATGCTCTGACAACTCTAGGCAGCTTCACTTACAGGTACCACAACTTCATAGTAAACAGCTGAAAAGTCTGGTAGACTGTTATTGCTACAGGTCAACATATAACAGGAACAAGAGTGAGGGATTTTAGCCCAGGAAATATTATCCTGGGCTAAAATTCCCTCAGAAGGTAATCTATCATGGGCCATATTTCTCCCAGGGGGGAAAAAAGACCAGCTCACTGGAAGGTGTAAGTTCAGCTCCTTAAATAGCTGCATTCAATTCTAGGTATAACATATACAAAGAGTTATCAGCAATGAAAAGCTGGCACATCAGTAATAGAAATGGGAAAATGACAAGAGATTTTTCTTATTTTTCCCATTACTAGTATTACTAAGTAATACTAGTTAAAGAGCCCAGGGACTGGGAGATCATGAGGTCCTCTAACCAGGTGCTAGGTAGCTCCCAACCCAGAAGCACTACCCACCTCAACAAGGCAGCAACAGGAATGGGATGGAGAAATTCATTGAAGATAAAATATGTACTTCAACACTTCACTACCAGTATGTCTACTTATTTACAAATTTGGTTTTCACAATAAGTACTACTATATCATCATCACATGCAAATCTTCTTTTACACGAAACAATGAGACATGATGCAGTCACGATAAAATTGTAGAAATAAATTCTCATACCTCTGAAATTTTGACTTTTCTTTTTTTTTATGTAAGAGGGACAATGGCCAAGGGCAACAAAATGAAAAAAAAAAGGCCTACTGAGAGTGCCAGTCCCAAAAGAAAGGTCAAAAGCATCATCCAAAATTGGAGGATAACAGAGCTGGGCATCACTAACAAATTTGAATTTCCACTATCGCAAATCCGCTAACTTATTCTATAACTTTCATGATCACAATTCCACAAATTTTGAGATTTAGTTTAAATTGCAACAGCAAATCTGCTATAAGAAATAGCTACACAATATCTGTAGTCTTTTGCCAAAAATCCTGACACCACAAAATGCAAACTGCAAACAAAAATTATATAATCAATAGCTCTTGAATCTCTTTTCACTCTATTTGTAATGTAATGTAACTAGGCATTCAAATTTTCAATTTTGTTTTCTTTAAAGACCCAGAGTATAAAGAAAACTATTTTCATAACCAGCATTGACCATACATATGCTACTGCTACTTCAAGTATGGAAAATTTGTATTCATACTAATTAATTTGTAATAATCTGATAAGCATCCATTTAAAAATAATCTTAAATGAGAAGGACCAAAGGAAGTTCATCAGTGTGATTGTCACAACAATTTCCATACTCATATGCCCCATCTCCTTCAAAATACTTAATATGATGTTTATAATAAGGTACCCTTTGAGTTTTATGTGAATGAGCTTTTTGTAAAAAGTGGAAAAGGCAACAACTTCAAAAAGTTTTGAAGTTAATAAATTTTTACTTTAATATTTGAGAAATCTATCAAACTGAGGCTGTCCTTTACATATATGAAATGAGATTTAAGAGTCTAAGAATTCAATTCATGCTTGTATTGAACTTCAGCCACACTAGGCCAGTACAGTGTATAGCACTGACCACATAGCACAGCTGTACTGTTGGAGATTGAGAAATACAGTAAAATCCCTCTTATCCGGCATCAACGGGACCGCCGACATGCCGGATACTTGAATATTGCCGGATACTTGAATAGAAGTGAAATTATGTCCACAATCACCACCCTACACTCATGCATCTTACCATAACAAAGATCAGTTGATCTTAATCAGCAGCTGATCTGATCAGCTGCTTAAGTGTAAGCACAACACGCTTCCTCTTTTCTACAACTTTAGGCATGATGAAGGCGTCAGGCGATAAACAGTGCACACGCGGGACTGAGTCACTGAGTAAACACAGTGCAGTGGGCCACGGGTGGCACAAAGCAGTGCACTCTGGTGGAGAGGGGACAAAGTATGCCTCGCGCGGGAATTTTAATCAATTTTATGAGTACACATTGATTTTTTATTGATTTTAAGGCTCGGGGAAAAATGTGCCGGATACCTGAAGCTGCCGGATACTCGAATGCCGGACAAGAGGGATTTTACTGTACTGGAGTCTGGACATTAAGCAGGTAAGTAACTTGTAGTAAATTACTTGCACATTTGATATGAATCTCTATTTGCCTTTTTGTAAAGTAGCCTTTAGCAAGATTAGGTGCACTGGGAACTGGCTGGCTCCTCCATGTGTTAGACAAGGCTAGCAGAAGTAATACTGCAAATGCTAATTCACAAATTAGCAACCTTTCTATCCCAAACCCAAATCTGCAAATGAAATGGAACTTTTGCAATTGTGGATTTGCGGATTTGGGAGCTAATTAGCGGAAGTGCCCAGCACTGGAGGATAACTGTCTTAAAATCTCCATCTCAAAAGATTTCAAATCATAGGAAAGAGGAAACAAAGAAGATAGCATAGTTTATTTACTAGAGAATGGAATGAATGATTGAGAATACTGGTTAACTCTTGCATTAGAGAGGTGGACAGAACAGGGGTGAGAGAAAGTAGAAAATCTTGTGCAGAGAGGCCACAGGAGGAGAGGCATACATTTAGCAAGATCAGAAGGCCAGTTAGTTCAAAATAGTAGTAAAAGGTAGCAAGAGATGCAATATTGCAGTACTTAAGAGGGAGGCTGAAGACAATCAGTTAGAAAAAGGGAGCTGATAGGATGAAATGCTTTTGATTCTACCTAGTCTAGAAGAGCAGTGAGTGGAACTTTCCCATACATGTGGTGTTCTCCCTACATGGATAAATAATGGCCCAGTACAGTTACCAGCTGTGGGGTGGGATAGGGGAGAAAAAAATGACTCAGAATGCCTACCTTCATAGAAGCTGTTTTAGCTGGAGATGAGATATAAAATTTCCAGTTTAAACTATTAGTAAAGCCACACATGCCACACATGTGCAAATGTCACCCTATGAAGAGGCATATTTAAAATATCAGTTACACAATGGTTGAGCTCTGTGTGGGATGCACTCCTACTCCATATGATGTAATATTATTTAGCTATCTAACAAGGATAACATGTCCTCAGTGAAAATTCTAAGATATCACGGGTTCTGCCAGCCATAGCTCCCTTACCTCCTGTCAATGACTACAGCAACAATGAAAACTATTAAGATATGCACATTATTAGGTTAGTTAGTTTAGGTTAAGTTAATTAAATTAGGTTAGGATTGGTTAGGCTAAGTTAGGTTAGGTTTGTTAGATTTAGTTAGGTTTAACATTTTCTTGATTGTTTTTTTTCTGGATTGCTTTTATGGTTTATTTGATTTGGGCCTCATTCTTCTGTCAGAAATCCAGCACTAGTGGAGTCATGTTGTCCTTGTCTGTGCTGGGTCACGCCTAGCAGGTCTGAGTTGCTAGTTGAGTATTTTCTTGCAGTGTTATGACATCAGGCAAGGATATTTCTCTTTCTCTCCAGACAAGATATATGATCATTTACATTGCTAGACCTGCATAGTCTGTTTGTGTGTGTGTGTGTGTGTGTGTGTGTGTGTGTGTGTGTGTGTGTGTGTGTGTGTGTGTGTGTGTGTGTGTGTGTGTGTGTGTGTGTGTGTGTGTGTGTGTGTGTGTGTGTGTGTGTGTGTGCTCTCTCTCTCTCTCTCTCTCTCTCTCTCTCTCTCTCTCTCTCTCTCTCTCTCTCTCTCTCTCTCTCTCTCTCTCTCTCTCTCTCTCTCTCTCTCTCTCTAGGCATGCACAGTCTGTCTGTCTGTGTGTGTGTATGTGTGTGTGTGTTTAAACATGCATAGTCTGTTTGTGTTTATGTGTGTGTGGGTGTGTGGGTCTCTCTCTCTCTCTCTGACAAGATATATGATCACTTTTGCGTCTTTAGATTTTTTTTTTTTTTTATGTAGGAAGGACACTGGCCAAGGGCAACAAAAATCTAATAAAAAAAAATGCCCACTGAAATGCCAGTCCCATAAAAGGGTCAAAGCAGTGGTCAAAAATTGATGAATAAGTGTCTTGAAACCTCCCTCTTGAAGGAATTCAAGTCATAGGAAGCTGGAAATACAGAAGCAGGCAGGGAGTTCCAGAGTTTACCAGAGAAAGGGATCAATGATTGAGAATACTGGTTAACTCTTGCGTTAGAGAGGTGGACAGAATAGGGGTGAGAGAAAGAAGAAAGTCTTGTGCAGCGAGGCTGCGGAAGGAGGGGAGGCATGCAGTTAGCAAGATCAGAAGAGCAGTTAGCATGAAAATAGCAGTAGAAGACAGCTAGATATGCAACAATGCGGCGGTGAGAGAGAGGCTGAAGACAGTCAGTTAGAGGAGAGGAGTTGATGAGATGAAAACCTTTTGATTCCACCCTGTCTAGAAGAGCAGTATGAATGGAACCCCCCAAGACATAAGAAGCATACTCCATACATGGATGGATAAGGCCCTTGTACAGAGTAAGCAGCTGGGGGGATGAGAAAAACTGGTGGAGACGTCTCAGAACACCTAACTTCATAGAAGTTGTTTTAGCTAGAGATGAGATGTGAAGTTTCCAGTTCAGATTATAAGTAAAGGACAGACCGAGGATGTTCAGTGTAGAAGAGGGGGACAGTTGAGTGTCATTGAAGAAGAGGGGATAGTTGTCTGGAAGGTTGTGTCGAGTTGATAGATGGAGGAATTGAGTTTTTGAGACATTGAACAATATCAAGTTTGCTCTGCCCCAATCAGAAATTTTAGGAAGATCAGAAGTCAGGCGTTCTGTGGCTTCCCTGCGTGATATGTTTACTTCCTGAAGGGTTGGACGTCTATGAAAAGACGTGGAAAAGTGCAGGGTGGTATCATCAGCGTAGGAGTGGATAGGACAAGAGGTTTGGTTTAGAAGATCATTAATGAATAATAAGAAGAGAGTGGGTGACAGGACAGAACCCTGAGGAACATCACTGTTAATAGATTTAGGAGAAGAACAGTGACCGTCTACCACAGCAGCAATAGAACGGTCAGAAAAGAAACTTGAGATGAAGTTACAGAGAGAAGGATAGAAACCGTAGGACGGTAGTTTGGAAACCAAAGTTTTGTGCCAGACTCTATCAAAAGCTTTTGATATGTCCAAGGCAACAGCAAAAGTTTCACCAAAATCTGTAAAAGAGGATGACCAAGACTCAGTAAGGAAAGCCAGAAGATCACCAGTAGAGCGGCCTTGACAGAACCCATACTGGCGATCAGATAGAAGGTTGTGAAGTGGTATGATCAGCGTTTAAGAATCTTCCTGTTGAGGATATATTCAAAAACTTTAGATAGGCAAGAAATTAAAGCAATAGGACAGTAGTTTGAGGGATTAGAACGGTCACCCTTTTTAGGAACAGGTTGAATGTAGGCAAACTTCCAGCAAGAAGGAAAGGTAGATGTTGACAGACAGAGCTGAAAGAGTTTGACTAGGCAAGGTGCAAGCACGGAGGCACAGTTTCGGAGAACAATAGGAGGGACCCCATCAGGTCCATAAGCCTTCCGAGGGTTTAGGCCAGCGAGGGCATGGAAAACATCATTGCAAAGAATTTTAATAGGTGGCATGAAGTAGTCAGAGGGTGGAGGAGAGGAAGGAACAAGCCCAGAATCGTCCAAGGTAGAGTTTTTAGCAAAGGTTTGAGCAAAGAGTTCAGCTTTAGAAGTAGATGTGATAGCAGTGGTGCCATCTGGTTGAAATAGAGGAGGGAAAGAAGAAGAAGCAAAGTTATTGAAGATATTTTTGGCTAGATGCCAGAAATTACGAGGGGAGTTAGATCTTGAAAGGTTTTGACATTTTCTGTTAATGAAGAAGTTTTGGCTAGTTGGAGAACAGACTTGGCATGGTTCCGGGCAGAAATATAAAGTGCATGAGATTGTGGTGATGGAAGGCTTAAGTACCTTTTGTGGGCCACCTCTCTATCATGTATAGCACGAGAACAAGCTGTGTTAAACCAAGGTTTAGAAGGTTTAGGACGAGAAAAAGAGTGAGGAATGTATGCTTCCATGCCAGACACTATCATCTCTGTTATGCGCTCAACACACAAAGACGGGTCTCTGACACGGAAGCAGTAGTCATTCCAAGGAAAATCAGCAAAATACCTCCTCAGATGTGTACAGTCTCTCTCTTTGTCTCTGGCAAGAGATATGGTCACTTTTACGTCGCGAGACGAGTATCATGTGCGTTTGTGTGTGTTATCTAAAGCAGGGATTCTCAACCTTTTGCAAACTGGGGCTCCCAAACCTGGTTCAATGCAGTGATCATATATCGGTTTTATTATAGTTTAAGCCATTACACACTACGTGGTAATAACCTACCTCATTTTGTTCTTCTCACTATTCACATCATTTCTAATGATTACACTACTTGTCGGAAATTAATAATAACGCCACAATAGGCCTGGGAATGCACAGCGCTCTCAACTTTTCTAAGTCCACAGGTAAACATAAATGGTGTATTGTTGCCTGAACTTCAGTTGTTTAATGCTTTGAATTGTGGGTAGCTGCTGGATAGGATCACTGTGTCTATAATTCCTCGGGCCAATCACGTGCTACCACCACTTAACACCACTAGTTGCACCAATAGGAAGTCTCTATAAGTACCCATAAGCTGCGCGGGCAGGTTAGGTTAGGTTAGGTTAGGTTCCCCACAGGCCCCCAAGCTTGTTTGAGGGATTGGGAGGCCGTGGGTAGAGATTGGGGACATTGGCTTAAACTATAAATTTACCCATATATCTTGTAGAGAGAGAGAGAGAGAGAGAGAGAGAGAGAGAGAGAGAGTAATATGCTCGCCTGACCTGGTAACACTGCAAGCCGTATGAAAAATATACAAGTGGCGACTCAGACCTGCTGGACGCGGCCTAGCCAGCCAGGGACAACACGTTTCCATTAGTACCAGAAATCCTTTGTTTCCCAATCCTCCCTGCTTGTGGGTAAGGGGGAGGAGGGAACAGGAAAACTTGGCATTTCCGACAGAAACGAGCCTTAAATTTGTGAATCACGAAAAAACAACCAAGAAAAAGTAAAATCACCATTGTAAGAAAGGACTGGTATAAAGTAAAAAAAAAAAAAAAAAAAAAAAAAAAAAAACTACGATCACTGATGAATAATAGGGAGTGACAGGACAGAACCCTGAGGAACACCTCTTTTAATAGGAGTATCTGTGTCCCTCTCATTCCTAATGACGGCCAGTCTTGTGGCCCTTATTTTGAAAGGAGTCATAGCACTAGTGTTCTTTTATAATTTTATATACAGGAAAAATTTGTATAGCTTACAGGTTGTGTTGACTAATGTGGACGGTCTTAGTTGTTGTTGTTGGGAATCTTGATCATGATCTTGATGGTACAGGCGGCTCGAGATCATTCTAAGCCAGGCCTTTGGAACGGCAACTCCTGTAGTAAAAAAAAAAAAAAAAAAAAAAAGAAATGAACAACATCCTCTACACTAATTGTTCTTACATCTGGCACGCCACATTCTCTCCAGAAACTCTTTCACACCTCAATCATCCTTTCATTCGCCTCTCTACATAGTCCCAGCAACAACACCATCCACTCCTTTCCTCTCTTCTCCACTCTTTCATTCCTATCATGCCCTAACTCAGTCAGTATCACTTGCATCATCTCATTCCTGTCTCTGGCATACTTCACACATTCCAGCACCACATGTTCCACTGTCTCATCCTCTCTCGTGTCACATATCTGACACACTTTGTTGCGGGAATCAGACCATCTGTAACTCTTTGCGTTCACATCCATACACTGTGCCCTCGCTCGGAAGAGAAGATCACCGCCCAGGCTTCCATCATACCACCTTTCATTCCTCGGGGCCTCTTCTTGCACCATTCCAGGGTCTTCTTTCTTTCCATTTCATTCTTCCATTCATTCAGTCCCACACATTTCACTTCTTTGTCTATCTCATACTTCCATTTTCTCACATCCCATTCAGCTCCCACTCTACCTCCTCTTGTTACCACCCATTCACGCTCATTTTGATTCCTTCCAGCCATTTTGATCGCCCACACAATTTGTAATCCATTCCTGTCTGTCATTTTCATGCACCTTTTCCTCCATTTGCTTCCACTTTCATTCCACAGATACATCTTCCTTGCTATTCTTGCATCATCCATTCTCTCAAGCCTAATCTTGTACCTAAGTGTGGCTTTTGTGAGTCTTTCCCTAAAGGTGCTCCATCCCTTATCACCTCTCAAGGCTTCTACTAATGTGTACCTCAGTGCACTCAGTGCCATCCTTGCTACTCTATTCTGCACAAAGGTGCAGGCTGTGATCTTGATCTTAATCTTGATGGTATAGCTAGCTCGGGATCACTCTTAAGTGGGGCCTTTGGATCGGCAACTTCTGTAGAAGAAAAAAAAAAAAAAGGGAGGGGAGGGGAGGGGGAAACGAACAGCATCCTCTACACTAATGATCCTACATTTGGCTTCATGTCTTTTCCACTATTTCATTCCTATCATGTCCTAACTCAGTCAGCACCACTTGCATCATCTCATCCCTGTCTCTGGCATACTTCACACACCAGCACAACATGCTCCACCGTCTCATCCTCTCCCATGTCACACATCTAGCACACTTTGGTGCAGGACTCAGTCTATCTGTAACTCCTTGCATTCACATCCATACACTGTGTCCTCGCTCGGAAGAGATCATCCTCCAGGCTTCCCTCATACCACTTTTCATACATTGGGGTCTTTTTCTCTCTATACCACTCCACAGTACTCTTATGTTCCATCTTATTCTTCCATTCATTCAGCCCCACGTGCTTCACCGCTCTGTCTATCTCACTTTTCCACATTCTTACATCCCATTCTAAACCATCCCCATTTCTGACAATCATACTCCATTCTCAACATGACTCCCCTCAAACGGCTGAAAAGCCCAAACAGTTACCAAACCGCTCTACTACCATCTTAACACACTTTTTTCCTTTCCCCACCTGTTGTTCCTAATATTCCACAGAAACACCTTTATCACTAGTCTCGCATCATCCATTCGCTCTAATCTAGCTTTGTACCTCAAGGTTGCTTTTGCGTGTCTCTTTAAAAGTACTCCAACCTATGTCTCCTCTCAAGGCCTCTATCGCTGCATACCTTGATGCATTAAGTGCCATCCTTGCTGCTCTATTCTGCCTTACTTCTAACTTCTCAAATTCATTCTCATTCCCCACAATTACATCCATACCGTACTTAATGCTTGGAACAGCCACGCTCTTCCAAACTTCCCGCAGCACGTCATATTTACTCGCTCTTATCTTGCTACACTTCCTAGGTGACCCACCCATTGGTTCATCATGTTTTTCATTCTTTGCCTTCACGCAGCCATTCAGACTCATCCACATCCTCAGGTTCTATTCATCTGTCTGTTGCAACTCATTTCCTCCCAGTCTCTACCCTGAATTTCTCTCATCCTCTGACCTATTAACAATCATGGCCTTGCTTTTCTCACTGCTAAATCTCACACCAAAGTCCCTTCCATACCCATCTACAACATCAAACAAACCTTAAAGTTCATCTGCCGATTTGTTTACATTTGTTGATACAAGCGGTGTCTAATCTGTTCCTATGGGACAAGTGTATTCAGCAGCCAGAAAGATGGCTCTCCAGATCTTTCAAGATTGAGTAAAGCCTTTCAGAGTAGAGAAATATAGAATATTCCTCATGAAATTTAATAATTTTAACAATTACAGATACTTTCCAAATTAAAGAATGTTTTTTTATTATACCTTATATAAAAGAAAACGAATATTTATAAGATACACTCAGTAATTTTAATAGTAAAGTGTGGTGAGAAAAAAAATGTAGCAGTAAATGAGGTAAGAACAAAGCACTTCATAGCTCTTTATGCTATCAAACTACTGATGATTATATATATATATATATATATATATATATATATATATATATATATATATATATATATATTATTGATAAATAGGTCATTTTTTTTCCAACCACTACTTTGTGTATTTGCGGAAATGTCCGCTATTTATATGCACTTAAGATCCTTTATAGTTACCGTTAACAGTGTCCGGGACAAGCCCAGGCGGCAGGTGTGTGACTGATCCTGCCGGCAGGGCACAAGAGCTCGTCCTGCAGTGGAAGGAAGCCTCATCCTTCTCTGGCCTTCCTGTGGAACACCAGGAGGCCACGTTAACAGTGTCCGGGACAAGCCCAGGCGGCAGGTGTGTGACCCTGATCCTGCCGGCAGGGCACGAGAGCTCGTCCTGCAGTGGATGGAAGCCTCATCCTTCTCTGGCCTTCCTGTGGAACACCAGGAGGCGCTCGACCGGCAAAGACCACAAGGGATGGAGTTTATTCATCAAAGTGTTTCTCTGCCAGATGACACCTGTGTGCCTATCACACATGATGAGCTTCTCTCAGCAGTTAAATTGGGCAAGTCAACAGCTCCTAGCAAGGATGGCATCATCAATGCCCTCCTGGAGTTAAAGGGGAACAACCCTGTCTTAGACCTATTTAATACGTCTCTCACTGCAGGCAAGCTTCCCCACTCCAGGAAAACAGCCATTATCATCCCAATCCCCAAAGGTGATGGCATCTTTCGCCCCACTTCTCTCACCAGCTGTCTGTGTAAGATGTGGAACGGGTAATATTGAACAGGCTTATATATAAGGTGGGCCATGTACTCTCTGGCAATGTATATGGCTTCCTAAAAGGTCATTCCACAAGTCATTGTTTTGTTGAGTGCCTTATAAATAAGGATGCTACCTGCAGAGCTTTCATTGATCTCAAGGGTGCCTTCGACAGGGCCAACAAAGATGTTATAATGGAGGAACTCATTCTCAAAGGTGTCAAAGGTAGATTATTAGGATGGATCAGGGACTATTTGTACAATAGAACAGCACAAGTTTGGTTTCAAAGTGCAGTCTCCTCTGAGGAAATTTTTGAGCTTGGAACACCACAGGGTGGAATCCTTAGTCCAATGCTTTTCAACGTTTTAATGGACAAAATTGCGTGTTGTTCCTTCCTGCACGGCGCCCAGGTCCTCATCTATGCTGACAACATACTCCTCCAATGCCCCACACCCAGGATTCTCCAGTTACCTCTGTCACAACTAGCAGCATTGTGTTCAAATGGGACTTGTAATTAATGAATGTAAAACCAAATTTCAAGCCAAAGGGAAGGTCTCTTGACTGCCCACTGTAAATAATGTTCCCATCCCTAGAGTTCATATACACAAGTACCTGGGTGTACAGCTGAGTTTCAGGAAGTCCCTCCACTCTGTACACTATGTTCGAGACCTCTGTCTGCCACGGCTAGCGCCACTTCGGCTGCTAGCAAACAGGGGCCTGGGGGCTGGCATTCCAGTCCTAAGGATGTTCTATATATCTGTCGTACGGTCCCTCATTGACTATGCAGCCCCTATTTTAATACAGTTTAGTGCCACCCAGCTGCATCCCCTGGAACTTGTTCAGAATGAAGCCATGAGGATAATTTTGGGATGCTCAAGGACTGCTCGGATTGATGTCCTCAGAGCTGAACTGCACCTGCCGAGTATTATGTGTAGGATACAGGAAATTACTTGTTGTACTGTTGGTCAGATGCTATGCATGGGCTCCGACTCTCTGAAGGGATCACTGACCCCCCTGTATCATGATCCTCGGACTACTACAACTCCATACCTCAGGAATATCTTGGGAGTTCTTACAAGTGTAGGTATAGCTGAGGCCTGTATTAACATTGTTATGTCACCACTCCAACCCGTTTGGAACCCTCACCATGTCAGTGTTGATATTCACTCACTGCATCAGCCCAAAAGGGACTGGCCCCCTCATGTGCTGCAAAACATGTTCATGACTAAATTGTCTAAGTACTCCCATGTTCAGGCTATTCACATTTATTGTGATGGATCAGTCAATGGCAGCAGGTCTGAATGTGGGCTGTTCATCCGCAACTACATTTCTGCCAGTCACCACACTGACACTGAGGTTTCCAGGCGGCTCCCTGCACACATGTCCTCCACTAGGGCAGAACTGTATGACTGTATGCTGTTTCGGAGGCGCTCCATATTGTGGCGCCTCTCCATAAGGATGTATTCTTCTTTGTTGACAGTCAGGCTGCACTGTATGCTCTCCAGTCTACCTCCCTCATGAACTGTGATCTAGTTAATAAATGTCTTGATCTCATCCACGCCGTGGAAGATGCTGGTGCCACGGTCCATTTCACCTGGATACCCTCTCATGTGGGTATCCTGCTAAATGAAGAGGCATACTGCCTTGCTCAATGTGCCCTTCAGGACGACACAGTGGACCCAGGAGCTGAGTACACTCTGGACTATGTTAAGAGTAGCATTAAGGACTTTGTACATAGTAGCACTAGTGATCAGTTGGAGCTTTGTTGCCATAGGGGCAGTGGCAGTAATCTTTACTATGTACGTGTCTCCCAGAGCTGTGCTTACAGCTATGGGAGACACATTGCATCACACGACAGGGTGGCAGTGAGGCTCAGATTAGGCTATAAATACTTTTGGGAAGTCAGTGCTTCTCCTGGCGTGTGCTGTGTGCTATGTGCTGCACCAAGGGGACACACTTTTGCGTCATCATGTCACGGAATGCCCTCATTGCTAAATTTAGGCTGCAAGGTCAACATGACTTGTATTTGACCATTTCTTAGACTCAGCCACTCTCATGGATATACTCAAAGAATATCCTACGTTTGCTCCCAGACTGTAAGATATTTATGCTGTAAGGTGTACAATATCTGTATTTATTTACTTATATTCTTGTAATGTATGCTATCTATTTTTATATTATTGATGCTCTACCCTTAAGTCTTTGTCCAGGGAGTGGATGGCAAGGTCTATCCCCCTCCTTTGTTGTATTTCATTATTAATGCAACAATAAATGTATCAATCAATCAATTACCGTTACCGTTACCAAGATTTAACGTGGTCACTTTACCGTGTGACCTCACTCGTCACTCAATCACCCACGGAAAAGTGACACCGCCTGGAAGATACGTTGCTAAGTACTGTGGCGTTCGAAAAAAATAAATAAATAAAAAATAAATAAAAAAATAAATAAGTGCAAGTATCAAAAAAAAAAAAAAAAAAAAAAGTATTACATTAACTTGCCTTTTTAGGGCATCATAGTGCTAGGACACTAGAGAGCTTTAAGAGAAGATTAGACAAGTTTATGGATGGGGATAACAGATGGAAATAGGTAGGAGTGTTTCATACAGGGACTGCCACGTGTAAGCCTGGTCGCTTCTTGCAGCTTCCCTTATTTCTTATGTTCTTATGTTCAGTGTATATAATACTACACCATTTAATTTTGAGGTAGGAAGTACCTGACATGAGGTGTCTTGGTATACGTGTGGCAGAGCCGCACGTCAGGGAATCCCCAGAAAGAAGAACGCCTAAAGCTGACCCTACACGATCAAAATTATTGCGCAATATTCCGTATTGTACAATATTATTAACAGTGAAGGGGCGGTATTGAAGAATAATACAATATATTGAAGACATCAAAAAGAGATATTTTATTGCACAATAAAAATGAGTCAATATATTGTGCAATAATATTGATCGTGTAGGATCCACTTAAACGCTCAATTCAAAATGGTCAGACCATATAGCGAGGGAAGCCTTATAGAGGGACACAGAGAGGAGCAACCCGTTTACTGCCAAAATTAAGGTGATCATAACACTTAAACATCTTGCTGCTGAGAAAAGCTACTAGAAAAATGCAGTTGTGCAGTAGTGATGGCGTTGGGGGTCATCAAAAGAGCCACAAGTGGACTCCTGAGCACCAAAAAAAAAAAAAATTGTTTACATCGAGGCTTTTCAAGGGATCACATTTCCCTATTTGACTTACTGTCTTACACTCCCCATCTCTCCTCCAAATTTATATATAAAAACGAAGTAAATATTTATAGAAACTATAAATTAGTAATAAGCGGCACCTTTTGCTATATCTTTTAATATTTGAAATCAAGTAACTTTGTTCTAAAACCGAATTATGGTACCGCGACCGAAGCAACAAGTTCAGAATTATGTTCGAAAACCAATTTGTTAAAAAAAACGGAGGCGTTCAGTAAACGAGGTTCCACTGTAAATAGGAATGAGAAAAGATGCCTCCCGATTAACAGTAGATTTAAGTAAGTTTTTAGTCATGCCACCTGTTTTCTGAATATTAACTATATGCTGATGAAATTTCAGAGATGAGTCTACTCGTATAGTTACTCCAAGGTCAATTACTGAATTCTAACTTGGAATTGGTGTGACTTTCATATAGTATAAGCCAGAGATAGGTAAAGTTGACCAATCCACAAGCCGTCTACAGAATTGAAATACTGCATATTTATTGGTATTCATGGACAATCCCCAAGAGGATGCCACTTTATGAAGAAGAGTAATATACGTTCGACAAGGAGTCAGATCTTGTACAAGAGCATATGAAGTTTGTTTTGACTGTGATATATAATTTAAGGTCATCAGCAAAGATGTTTGTGCTTGATTTAATACTATTAGTGAGAAAATTAATGTATCAAAGAAAAAGCAATGGACCAAGAACAGAGCGATGTGGCACTTAACTCACTATATCATAAGGGTGACTCAATTTATGACTCACTACTGCATTCGTCATTCTGTTAGTCAAAATTTCTCTGATCCAATCCAAAAGGTGGCCTGCGATACTCAGATTACTTTGTCTAATAAAATAATGTGGTATACTGCGTTGAAAGCCTTGGTAAAGTAAAAAAAAATGAAGAGATCAACATTGCCACTTTGATCTAGTGCATAGGAGAAATCATTGTATGTTAGCTATAGTTGGTCCTCAGTAGATCTTCCTGGGCAGAAGCCAAACTGGTCATCACATAAGTTGTTATTGGTGGTATAATCATAAATAATTTTGCACAAAATACGTTCAAGTTACTTTCCAGACTGACCTCAAAGCTACAGGTCTGTAATTCAAAGTGTAATGTATAATCCCTCTTTTATAAATTGGGACAATCAAGGACCTCTTCCATATGGAAGGCATGGAGCAGGAGTTATATGAAGCTTTGAAAATAAGGAACAAAGGGTGGTGGTGCTGATACACCATCCTGCCCAGCTGGAGGAAGAGGGTGACTGACAGGACAAGGGAGCAGGACCCACACAAGACCAGGGATATGTAGGCCAAAACATGATGGTGATGTCCTCCCATGGTGGTATGGGAGAATGTGGACTGATTGACTGTAGTGATGGTAAAGGCAGGTGGAATGTGGTGATGGTATAGGCAGTGGAGTGTGATCAGGGTAAGCCTGTATGGCTCTCACTATAAGAAGCTTTCTTGCATCCCTGGGTACCAAGCTGGCATACTCGTATGCATGTCCACCCAGTGATGTAGAGTAGGTGTTCTTACATCCTTTTCAATCTTATGTATCCCATGGTCTTTCAGTATTAGTCACGTACCCATTATCCAGAATGCAATCAAAATATAACATATGCATCCAGGAATTCATCAGTAAATAGTAACAAATGTGTCCATGAATTTATCAGTGTGTAATGATGCTGCTCATATATTTATCAGCATATAAAAATGTATTATTAAATATGCTCATGAATTTGTCAGTACTGTAAATAATGACAGTCTGTGAATTCATGGGTCAACCCTTAAGGATTGCAATAGACTTGTCACATACCCCTGGTTTTGGTACACGTACCACAGGTTGAAAATCCCTAGTGTTAAGTGTGACTCGTGGATGGGAGGCTCACGATCTGGCGATAGCATAAATGTACAACCTCCCTTCTACAGGTGGACAAAGGAGGGGCACCACTCTGCATGCAGGGAACTACTGGAGAGGATCTCATTGCTCCCAGTGAGATCCAAAGTGCAGCATTCTGATTGGTGTCAAGCTTAAAGAGGGTAGAGTGGCTGTTCAACTCATAAATGCTGCTGCCGTACAGCTAATGGAAAGGCACTAGTGCCAAGGAACTTGCTCTGATCTGCCTTCTAGAGCCTGCCCTCTCAAAAATAATTTTTAGCTTTCACATTTGAAACTTGGGTTTGCATTTAAAAGGAGTATAAAAGATCATTATTCATTATTCAATTCAAAAGTCTTTCTCTTTACAAATAGTTCCCTGAGCTTCTAAATAACCCAGCAGCAGTTGCAATGACGGTAGTATAGCACTGAAGGTCCCTGAATGATGATGATTTGTCTGAGGCATACATAAATAAAAATCAGTATAAGTCTCTTCCTTTTTTTATTTTATTCCAGTGTCCTGGCCTTAGTTTACTTTCTGTGCAAGCCTGCGGTCGCGTTCTTCTGCAATGGAGAGTTTGATGCCCTTTCCACGGGGGAGGGACACATAGGCTTTGTTTCCCTTGCCAATGACAAACACATTATTCAACCTGAAATCACAAGATAGATATGAAATAAATAAATGGAAGGATAAAATAACCTATTATATCAGATCAATATCCATAAACATAAGGTGTGGTCAAGACAAAAAGCCTAGACACACATACTCAAACACTCCCTAGTTCAAGGAGAGTTCATATGAACATAAGGCCATTTTCACATGATGCAATGGGTGACCACCACTAGTTACCTCCCATCGTTTGCAATATAATCTTTCAAATGAGGCCACTGCAGTAGCGCGGGCAGGTAACTGCTGCCGAAAGTGGCGCATGGCAACTTATTGCTTGCAGTTACTTGACCCTTTCACACTGAGGTTAACCAGTGATCATGTGTAAAAGGGTTTTTAATGTTCATGGACAATGAATGAATGCTTCAACATCTAAAATGAAAATGCCCCTGGTGGCTATTGGTGGGAAAAAGATTATAAGTAGTCCCTTATATTTACAATCATTACTCAAGAAACCAAATGGGGATTTTTCGGAATTAATCTGCCAGATGTTGTTGCTACTGCATACCCCCTAGTAACATCAGCTAAAATATTGTTTGAGTTGCCTATTTTTAATTAAAATTCTTATTTCCATAGAGTAAGTTGTTCTACGTAATTTGGAGATTTAAGTGGCACAGACATGTCTTCATTTTTACTGTCATCTGCATTAATATGCTTCCAATCAATGGTGTATTTTTTTTAGAAAGGAGAGAGAGAGAGAGAGAGAGAGAGAGAGAGAGAGAGAGAGAGAGAGAGAGAGAGAGAGAGAGAGAGAGAGAGAGAGAGAGAGAGAGAGAGAGAGAGAGAGAGAGAGAGAGAGAGAGAGAGAGAGAGAGAGAGAGAGAGAGAGAGAGAGAGAGAGAGAGAGAGAGAGAGAGAATTGAAGAATGTTGGTGCATCTAATCAAAAGAAACATGATGTACAAATCATGGCCAACAGCCCAACACGCAGGCAGCACAAGGCAAGGGTTTGTTTATGTTAAGGAAAACTGATTGTACCACACACTGCCTCTCCATAATTTTACACCATCTTCGTCCATCCATCCTTTTCGTGAAAATGTACAAAATCACCTGGCAGGAATTTTATTTTAGGTTTAGCTTTGTACTTGAAGATAAAGAAGGCACTTTATTGACTGTACTGGTACATCACCGTCTCAGTTGTCTGGTGCTCACTGACCTAAACTTCACCACAGATGGTTTGGTAGTTAAGAGTGTCATCTTTTACTACCATTATCCACTAAAACCATTAAATTCAAACCAAAATTTTGGGGTAGTCTTATATGAAAGCCATTTTATGTCAAAATATAACGTATATGAGTTTGGTAAATTAGGGACAAAAATGCTTCATGAACAAAGGAAATTCAATGATACAAGAATGAGACTATAACAGTCAGGGCGAATTTAAAACATGTGGTTAACTGCAACTTCTGCTGACATATGTGGGCTATATGATGATGTAACATCATTCAGATTTGCAGAGACAAATTAGTGAGCACTCAAGAGAAACCACACACCCTTCCCCTGTCCACTCCCTACCTTGTATAATTTCTATCCATCATTCTTAACTTGAAATCTGCTCGTACTTAACTAAAACAGGTTCACAATCCAGGGATACAGTATTGTGCTTTCTGTACCCGACTGATTGCTGCCATATTCATATCTGTTACTGCTGGACTATAGAAATGTATTCGTTAGTAATTCCTTAGTTGCACTTCTTATTGCAGTTTTACTTGAAAGAAAAGAAAAAAAATCTTTCAGGTCATGGAATCCAACACTTTCCCTTCATTAATTATGTTTCATTACTGTATGAGCAAGTACTATGGAAAAGATTAGCTTGTATTGTCAAGATCTGCCTGTATTCACACATGCATCCACTGTCACATGCAAAATGCTAAAAAAATAAATAAATTTTATTTCAGCCTTCAAGCTTGGCCTAATGGCCATTTTGTAGGCAGAATTCATCTCAGATTGGCAACAAATTCCTGGAAGGTTGGGTATGGCAAGCCAAAATAATTGAAAACCAGCAGCTTTCAAGTCTTCATATGTGAGCAAAAGCCATCCTGCAACAATTTACTGTTGTTTACAGAATAGTTCATCCTTGGTTGACAACAGCAAGCACTCCTAAGTCTTGAATACACTGAGGCAGTACTAAGACAAATGTTGGCCCTGACTCTTGAGATGTTTCAAACTTTAACTCCAATTTTCTTGCTTGAATTTATACTATTTACTATCCTCATACACTTCACACATTCACCATTTCCTTCTTTAACACCTTTTCAAACTCTTTTCTCATTATCTCAAATCTTTTCTCTGAATAACCAAACACCACCAGGTTCAAATTCTACTCAACATCATTAGCATTCACTTCATTTAATCATGACACTCGTAAACCTGAAATGTTTACAAGTTTTTCTAGTGTCCTCATCTACTTGTGTCTTATGACCTCACTATTGCAGTGCTTATTTGTACCAGTCCATCCAATCCACTCTCATTATATCCATAACATGAGGGTATTTTCAAATAGGCTGCACCATCTTTCATTTCATTACATAGCATATACATACCCCTACTACATGACTATGCTTCTTGGAAGTGAAAAGTATGACAAATATCAATGAGAATACCTGATTTTTCTAGAGAAAGATGAAAATAAAACTATAACTATTAGTAATCCTGAGTTTCAATAGATGGTTTAGGCAATAATTTTAACTTACACATACTAAACCATCAACAAATCTGTTATGCTCTTCATATGGAACTCAGACTATGTAATACCCTGGTCCACAGTTTAAGCAAAATTCTTTTAGGCTCCATCTGAGACTCCTTAGTGATAGTGACAGCTAAGAGGCACTTTTGAAGCCAAATAATATTCATCCTTATGTATAATTTTCAGCCAGTATCTATCAATGCACAAATACATAAGTATTTATGTATTTTATGTACCTGACAGGAAATGTTGCCTTGAGAGAGAGAGAGAGAGAGAGAGAGAGAGGAGAGAGAGAGAGAGAGAGAGAGAGAGAGAGAGAGAGAGAGAGAGAGAGAGAGAGAGAGAGAGAGAGAGAGAGAGAGAGAGAGAGAGAGAGAGAGAGAGAGAGAGAGAGAGAGAGAGAGAGAGAGAGAGAGAGAGAGAGAGAGAGAGAGAGAGAGAGAGAGATTTCATGGAGAAGAGTCCACTGTCAAAATGTGAAATTTTTTTCCATCTGTAATGCATCTTTTTGTCTAGCATGAATTTCCTTGGTGTGGGGAGAAAGAATATCGTAAAAGGTGGACTAAGGGGGACAGAGCAAGGAAGGTTCGGAACCAGTTCTCTGTATGATGTTCTACCCACAGAGGAAAACATTACATGTATGAATTCTGAATGTGTGGGTGCAGGTATAAAGATACGGTAAGAATGATTGTGGAACAAAAGTTGGACATGCTAGCACTGACTGATATGAAGTTGAAAGTGTAAATTGTGGTGGAGAGAGAATTTTTGAAATGGAGTAGATGAGTGGATATAAGAATGTATGGAATATGTAATATCAAGAAGGCAAGAGAAGCATGACTAAGATACTTTGGACACGTGATAAGGAGAGAAGAGGATGAACCAGTGAGGAAGGCAATGATGGTGGAGGTTAGGGTGAGGAGAATTGGGAGACAGAGAATAAGATGGGGAGACATAATAAGGAGTGATATGAACAAGCTGGGAGTGCAAGGTGATGCAATGGATAGAAACAGATGGAGAAGGATAACTTGAGCAGCTGACCCTGCAATACAGTGGGATTAAGGTCGTATGAAGAAGAAGGGACAAGACAAAGTGATTTCTAAGAGCGAGTTGAAGAAGAGGGAGAAGACCATAGAGAAGATTGTGAATGAGTGGAATGTAATGGAAGACTGGAAAGTGGGTATTGTGGAATAGTAGTAAGTGTAGTTGAGGGTTGTGCAGAGCAGGTGTGTGGGATGCAGGATTGGAGATGGTGTGAGGTCAATGTGGCTATGGAGGAAAGAAAGCATGCATATAGAATCTGGCTGCAAAAGAAGGATCAGGAGTCATACAGCAAATACAGAGAGAAGAGGGTAATGCAAAGATGAGGGCAGATGAGAGGTGAAGTACTAAGTTGACAGAAAATTTCCATGTAAACAAGAAAATGTCCCAGAAAAAAAAAAAGAAACATTGGGGAATGAAGAGACTATGGAGGTGAAGGGATGGTGCTGAGTGAGAAGAATGCATTCTGCAAAAAAAAAAAAAAAAAAAAAAAAAAAAAAAAAAAAAAAAAAGGGGGGGGGGGGGGCGGGGGGTTGAATATTTTAAAGGACTGTTATTCACAGATGAGGATGGAGCAGTGACTGCTGCAGTTGATGGCAGAAATAGTTCCTGCATTAAGACAGTAAAACAGTGTACAAATCAAGGGAGAAGAAATAGAAATCTGAGGGAAATGACAAATGGGAAAGCTCCATGTTTGGATGTATGTGCTGTAGTGTATGAAGCATGGTGGGAAGAGCATTATATTGTGGTTGGTAAAGTTACTAAGTGTGTGCTTTATTGCAGGCAAGGTGCTAGAAAGCTGAACAAATGCATGTATAGTTCCCTAATATAAAGAAAAAGGACATAGATGGGAATGCTCAAACTATAGAGGCATCAGTTTGCCAAGTGTAGTAGGAAAGGTGTATATTAAGGTGCTGATAAGATGAATCAGAGAAGGAACAGAAAATGCTGTCCTAGAAGAAGAGGGAAGTTTTAGAAAGGAAAGTAGTAGACCAGATTTTTATTTTAAGACAGTTACGTGAAAAATTCTGGGGGAAAGGGAAGGACCGGCAGGAAAGGACTATAGGATGTTCTGAAAGTATACAGAGTTGTAGGCTGGTTATTGGAAAGTGTGAAGAGTTTCTATGCAAATAGCAGTGCATGTATAAGAGTCGGTAATGGTGTGAGCTAGTTCTTCTCAAAGGAACTTTGTATCACAGTTGTGTAATGTCATCATGGTTGTTCTAGTATAAGGATAATGCAGTTAAGCTTCTTTTATCTTTAAAATAAATATAGGGATTTTAGGAAGAGACAGTTTGATCAGTGGGGAAGAAAGGGTATGGCCTTAGAGTCAGCTACTATTTGTTGATGATACAGCTCTAGTGGCCGACTTAGTGAGGAAGTTGAAAAAAAGACTGGTGGAGTTAGGGTGTTTGTAGGAGGAAAACTGAAAGTGAATGTTGGTAAGAGTAAATAAATGAAAAGCTTGAAAGATGGGTGGTGAAAGGATGTATGTAATATTAAGTGGAAAACAGCAAAAAATGGATTGATTCCAGTATTTGGATGGGAATGATGTATATGAAGGTTACAATATTTGGGAATGTTACATAAACATGGAGATGGATGAAGAAGTAAAAAGACTGTTCTAGGATCACTTGCAAGGGTTATGAAAGGAAGGATTGTGTCCATGGAGGGGAGAAGTTAAAGCATGGACTCATGGTCCATGGGCCAATTTGGTCCACAAGATGATGAGTGATTTTCAACTTGATAATTGTAAGTTGAGGAAACTATAAAACTACTAAGATGAAACATACCATTTACCTATTACTTACAGGACAGTAATTTATTTTGTATCAAAAATTGGTAGCAATAACACTCTTTTGTTGCTAATTTTAATAAATAAACATTTCAAACCTGTCTGAAGCCAACAACCATGCTAATGCTGGGTATCTGAACACATGACCTGCCTAAATGTTGGTTTTGGTTCTCACATGTACAGTCTGCTGACCTGTCTGCTACAAATATTGGACAGGGGGAGAAAGATGCAGAGGCATAAGCTACTGTCAAGTATATCAATTAATTACTCAATTACATTGCAAGTACTGTTGTCTGGGCAAGGGCAAGATTTCTCACTTTATGGCAGTGAGATGATTTGTATAAGTTGTGACTGGTGGTGATATGCAGTTTGATGCAGTTTTGTGTTTGGTGTGACAGGGTGTGATACAAGTTATGCACCTGAGTGTGACAGCTGGTGTGGTTAAAACCTTTGTAATGATTAGTGTTATGTTTATAATGAAAGACCAGTTTTACAAATGTCAGAAACCAAATAATATATTCTTGGTAAACCAGAATAATGCAGCAAACTGCCAGTATGTAATAACAAAATCACTGATGGTTCTCATAATTGGCCTTTGAAAATATCTGAGCTTGACACCCCTTTGTTAAGATTTGCAGTTTGTGTTCCTATAGTGGAACCAGACTAATTAGGTACTCAGGGTGTTGACGGTATCTTTCCATACTGTTGCCACAGTGACCTGACCTGAAAATGGCCAGCAGGGCATGGCCTGGAGGGTTCAATTGTCATGGGCATTGGGGTAGTAGTGCCACACAGCCTATACACAATGCCAAGTGTACTGGAAGATATGCAGTGTCATTGTTCCATCACCAAATCAAGACATTAAAAAAAAAGAAAAACATGGTCGTATATAACAACTTATAATTTTGGAATGATTAAGGCACAGGATGACAGAATGAGTGAAAGAGAGAGGTGTTCATATGGCTGTTGACTGTGAACGTGACATCAATGTAGGACAAGAACAGCCAACAGCCCAAGTACCAAGTTAATCTGGTTCCACTATAGACTCACCACTTATTTCATGAAAATCTATACATGTCCTTCTAAGGGAAATGAAAAAATTTGAAATGGTCCATTTTGCTAGCTTTGCACACACTTCCAGTCCTGCTCATACAAATACATTTTGTTGCACACACAGTTTTACACTTACCTGGTAGCAAAGGTATGGCCAACAGCATCCTTTACATGCACTATGTCAAAGCTTCCAGCATGACGTTCACGAGAGACAATGGTGCCAACTCTGCCCAAGTTACGGCCACCAGTGATCATGCACAGGTTGCCTGTGGAATTGCAGATGATTATCTACTATGTTGATGTACAGAATAATATAGGCTGATTTATGTTGTAGCCAAAATATTATCTCTACCTATTCTCATACTAGTTACCACACTTAAAAATGTTTATTAAGGAAGGTTGTACACGGACATACTTGTAAGGTGATAATACTTGTATCGAAAGGCTTCCAGTCTATAACATATGGCTAACAAGGGTAGGCCACAAGAAGCAGGGCTGGTCATCAGCTAAGGAAGGGTGACAGCCAACATAAGACTTACTGAGGTGAGGTCAAGTCAGGAAAGGGGTAGAATTACTGCTTTAGTCAACTTGTGCCTAAACAAACCAAAGTTGCAGTACAATGCAACATGCTTCTTACTGCTCTCAGCAGTTTCCCTCTTACTTTAGAACAATACATACTACTTGTAGTGATAAATATTCCTAAACTGTACTGCATAAATGGGTTTGGACACAGCGACGAGTGATTATTAGTCTGCCAGAGTATGATGATTCAACCTTCAATCCGTATGACTGTGAGTACCTAGAAGTTTGGGTTGGCAACTAAGTTCCATAAGGCCAGGTTTGTTAAGACACACCACTTAAATGATCATGTCAGTTTCAACAAGTTTATCTTTAATCTAGCTACTGTATTTACAAAACTATATCAACAAATTTATCTTTAATCTAGCTGCTGCATTTACAAAACTATTTCAACAAATTTGCCTTTAATCTTGCAACGAATTCCCTTGAGAACTATGTCCTGATATTATCAGATTATCATTATAAGGGTGTGGGGTCATTTAGGTTGTTAAAATGACTGCAAAAGTTGAAAAGTATAATTACTTCCTGGTCCACAAAACGACCAAATTGTGCAATCATTAATAACTGAACATAAGTTTGTCATCAATAGCCACTGTTAACATTTTGCAATCCCAAAGTTCCTCACAAAAAACTGGAAATTTTTGGTACAGTATCCTCTCAAGTTTTATGCTTGCTTTCTCACTAATTTCATGCTTGCTTTCTAACTAATTTCATGCTTGCTTTCTCACTAACATCTGAGCACAAGTTTGTCACCAAAAGCCATTGTTAACATTTTGCAATCCCAAGTTCCTCACTTACAGCATCAGATAAAAACTTGAAATTTTGGGTACAGTACCTTTTCAAGTTTCATTTTTTTTTTTTAAGACGTAGCACTAAATTCGAGGATTGCAAAGACTGAAAAATACTTATTTATTTTGGCCTAATGGCTAATAATTGTGTGTGTGTATGTCTTTTCTCCTCACATATGGTGTGGCACAACAGTGCAGCAATGGCGCATCCAGAAATATGCAAGTGTTTTGTCTTCTTATCTATTGTGACACAGTAGTGCTGCACTGCAACATCTAAAACTGTGTGAGTGCATGTTTTGTCCTCACATCTGTTGTGAAAGAGGTATGGCACCACTGCACCTATGCAGAACTGAGTTGAATGTGTGTGTATTGCCTTGCTGCATGGAATGTCAACATGCCTACACATCTGTTCTTCAATGTTAATGGTAAAATCATAGTAAACTTTGTGCAAGCCCAGTTACATTATATGGCTAGTCTTATTTCTATAAAATAGAATATTACATATAATAACAGTAACACAATAATATTACAATATGTAGCAATCCTGGGTAATGCTAGATGAGGAGAATGCCTCATTCAGCGACCAATGGAATACTGTTGCTCTTGGCCCCCTACTGTGTCAAACCACACATGGCAGAACAACACGTTGAAAAGCCATTATTTTCTCACATGAAATTAAAACAAAGAAGTGTTTAGTTAAACACAAATGGCTCTAACCTGAATCAAACTTTATGATGTCCTTCATCTTGCTCTTCTCAAGGTCATACAGGATGGAGTCATTGACCTTCACAAGGGGGTCTGGATAGCGGAGAGTTCTGCCATCAGAGGTCACAAGGAATGGCACTCCCTTGGGTCCAACAGACACCTTTTTCACCTTGCACAATTTGTACTGCAATCATAATGCATAAAAAAAAATATAGTAACAAAGCGATATATCAATAGTTGATTTAAAGAGTAAAGAGGTTAAGTCAATATTCATACACATGCATTTCATATCATTCCTCTTCCTGCACTAGAATTGCAGCAGTTAATGAGAGTAATCTGAAGATTTTAAATCTATCCTCAACAAGATTCTTAAACATCTGTCATTTCACAATCTTATATCTGATCACCAGTATGGGTTCTGTCATGGCTGCTCTACTAGTTTATCTTCTGGATTTCCTTACTGATTCTTCATTATCCTCTTTTAGGGATTTGGGTAAAACTTTTGCTGTTGCCCTAACCCCTAAACAACGATGATCATCTACTTAGGTGCGACCTGGCAGCTCGTTCACGGCAATGATAATTTATTAAGGCATGGTTTTTCATGCCTAGTTTTGAATTCAGACGTCTCATTTTCCTCTCAGATGTTCCGGAGATATGTGGCAACTAAATCACTGGAGAGACCAGTGATTTTCTCCCAGGATAGGTCTCAATTGTGAATTATGGAGCAATGGAGAAGGTGTCTGGCAACTCCTGTGTTGCACCAGGTGGAACGGGTGCTTTCTATGTGCTTTTCTGCCATAAATGCCACAGTACAGCAGCTATGATATCTGTGTATGTGTGTGTATCTCTCTCTCTCTCTCTCTCTCTCTCTCTCTCTCTCTCTCTCTCTCTCTCTCTCTCTCTCTCATAAGCGTTCTTGTGTGCTTCTTTCCTTCTCTTTTTCCTACACATCTTGTACCTTCATGCCTTTCTCTCAAGGATAAGTTGCACAGCTTTTGAAGTTTTGGTCGAGAATAAAGCTGCTTCATACCAAGAACTCTCCCCTGCCACACCTGATTGCCCCACACCTGTGCAAGACTAGTGATATTTGATATCCTCACAGGTTGCAGTGGTGCATCATTTCTCGTGCACTCAGAAATGCTCTCCATTTGCTTGTCATGCCCAATCATTTCACTATGCTCCAATGTCAATCCTTTATACTATCTATCATGGCCTACCTCAGAGGTTCACATCTCAAACTTGACCTCCATAATATAACCCTGAATATCTGCCAAGTGTCTTTCAGAAGTAGTCTCAAACATCAATTCCAATGTTCACTTTTAAAATATTCTGGTTCCCAACTGTTCTCCATCCCTTTAATAAACAAAAAATTTATCTTCCAAAACATCATCCCAGCACCAAGTCTAAGTTGGTCTCTTGTATGAAAATAATCTATGACACACAGGAATTTGCATTTAAGAGCCATGAACTCCTTCTGTATGGTTCTACCTGCTACTACTGTTTAAACACATCAAACTGTCTACAATAGGTCTCACTCTTCAATTTCACAACTCTATAAAAATTGCCTCTCCATCTTACTCTTCAACTTCAGTATCTTTCTACCTTTTTCTTCTCAACACTATTTCTGACTTTTTAAATCATACTATAGTAATGAGTTGGTACACAATTCTTCATTGGGCATTACCTTCTGATTTTTCCATATT